>NC_092402.1:8389943-8414943 GCF_030028105.1 Mobula birostris
AATGCTAGAAGAACACAGCAGGTCAGGCAGGATCTGTGGAAAGGATTAAACAATCGAGGATTCGAACCGGGACCCTTCATCACGACTGTTATAGGAGTGCCTCAAAGTTTCGTTGGAATGAAATGAGTGATACCGACGGTATGCAAGTTTTCCTTTGTACCCCGGCACATCTGACAATAATAACCCATTTTTTAAAATTAGTATTATGCATTGCGATGTATTTCTGCCCGCAGAACAACACATTTTACAACCTTTGGAAGGGCCTCGGCCCGAAACGTCGATTGTACTTCTTCCTATAGATGCTGCCTGGCCTGCTGCGTTCTATGTGCGCTGCCTGAATTTCCAGCGTCTGCAGATTTCCTCTTGTTTGCATCTTACGGTCTGTGCGTTAAACCCGATTCTGATATCAGAGTGAAAAGCAAAATTTTAAGTTTAGGGCAAGTTCCGATCCAGCCAGTGGCTCTATCCTTCGATTCTGCCCGGTTCTTCGGAAATCTTTCTTTTTTTCGCTCAAATTTCCCGAATGCCAAGCTCCAGCCACGCATTAGACCGATACATTTTATAATACATATTTTAGATTTCTCTGCGCTCTTAGTTCTCTTTCTTCCAAGAGGACCACGCACTTGCCGTTGGATTTGGATTTGGAGGCTCACGGGCCTCGATGACCCGGAGAGCTACGCTGGCTGGTGTCAGGGTTTTATGCTTTGGCTCTCGGCGGGGTCACCCAAGCCAAACAGGTCAAAGGGGAGAGGCCAGACTAAGAGTGCTCCACCGGTCCTCCAGCTTCGGGGGCTCTGCTTAAGGCTAATAAGCCTCTCTGGTCGAAGAAATGATGTCATGAAACCAGCCATGAAGAATCCTTCCACGTCTATATTCCTGAGTCTCCATCCGGAACTTGCAAGACGTGACAGTAGTGAAACGCGAGCCACCGACACGATGAAGGAAGCCCTGAACAACGCCGGAGGTGGTGGTCCTTCATTGCCGCCCTAAACGCCGGCGGCGTAACGGGTGGCAAACAAGAGGGTCTATATGTGTTGACGGTGCTGCTCTCTTGGCGTCAGTGAATTATTACCTCCTTCCTCCTCTAAAACAAAGAAGCCGTGTTCGGCAAGGTCCTCTTCCAAGACACCCTGACCACAGAAATGATTCCTTCCTCGTGCTCCCAGCGCTTTAAATCTTCCTCGCGAATAAACATCCGCTCCGAAATGCGCGACAGGCGCGCTCCGTGGGAGGGATTGTGTGGCGGGGAGTAAAACTGGCGCCTGGTCCATTTTCAGCGGTAGAAGTGGCGGGAGGGCCAACGAGCGGGCGACGGGGAGTAAAAGGGGCTACACTCGCTGATGGTAAGTCGCCGCAGATGCAGTCATAAAGACCCCAAGGCAGACAAAAATTGAAACAGTTTTTTTTCTTTTTTTAAAAACCAATGCACGGTTTAAACATTTGGATGCTTGCCTTTAGAACAGATTTAGCATCAATGATCGATTGCCATTTTAAACTCTGAAGAAGCGCTAACGAGTAACCACGATCAAGTGCACTGGCGCGTCTGTTTTCGGAAACTCGTGTTCGTTTGTGTTTTGAAATTCTACTCAAATTCGATCCGCCGGCGAAAGAAACAGCCAGTAGATAAATGTGCAGAGAGATAAAGCGAGGCTACATCGATACAAGCTAAAAGGAATACGGATACAAGCTAAAAAAAAATATCAATACGAGCTAAAAATATCGACACAGGCTAAAAAAAATCGATACAAGCTAAAAATATTGATGCAAGCTAAAAATATCGATACAAGCAAAAAATTTTGATACAAGCAAAAAATATTGATACAAGCAAAAAAATTGTTACAAGCTAAAATAGCGAAACAAGCTAAAAATATGATACAAGCTAAAATATAGATACAAGCTAAAAATATTGATACAAGCTAAAATATAGATACAAGCTAAAAATATTGATACAAGCTAAAAAAATCGATACAACTAAAGTGCGGGTACAAGTTGAAAAAATATCGAACTCACTTGTGCTCTCGTGCAACGTTCAAACCTTGAGATTTTCACAGTTACTTTTCCCAAGCACTAAGAATGACCAACACTTCCACCCACTGAACTCCTCCAGCTCCCCCGCCCCCTCCACCAACACTACTTTAGGAAAAAGGTTTTCCTTTTGCACACAGTCTTGTGACTAGCGTCACTTTATGTTCTGTGTAATGTGTATATAAACTAGTTTATGTATTTATAGTTATTGTGGATTTTTTAAAATTGTGTCTTTTATCTCATTGTGTGAGTTTTTTTTGGAGGGGCTGCATCAGATCCGGAGTAGCAGCTATTTCGTTCTCCTTGACACATGTGCACTGGAAATGACATTAAACAATCCCGTAGCTTGAATCTTGTGACTCAACAAGGCTTTGTATAAAGGGCTCACACAGCAGCCAGACGCTTTATTGTTTATCCGTGTGAATTTTATGTGCTAATGGACAACAGGCTGTCGGGAGAGAGAGAGAGAGAGAGAGAGAGAGAGAGAGAGAGAGAGAGAGAGAGAGAGAGAGAGAGAGAGAGAGAGAGAGAGAGAGAGAGAGAGAGAGAGAGAGAGAGGAGAGAGAGAGAGAGAGAGAGAGAGAGAGAGAGAGAGAGAGAGAGAGAGAGAGAGAGAGAGAGAGAGAGAGAGAGAGAGAGGAGTGAAAGAAAGAAACAGAGACAGCCGTGCCTCTCTGAACAAACATCAAACCTGCGGCAAAAGAGAGTGTTAGGCCTTTACATAAATAAGACAGGGGCTTTTAATCCAGGGCCTGGAGTTTATATGACACGTTAAGTTGGAACTGTTACCATTTTTTGAGTGATAGCAGTGGAAGAATTATGTTTCACTGCAAAAATAAAAACCCCTGCTTTTTTCGATTCATATTATTTGATGGGAAAGTCTCCGTTGGAGACCTTAAGCCTACCCATCACTTTAAAATAATCTAGAGCCTTAATTCTAGCCACGTTTTCGGCTGCAGTCGTTAAGTGCTCTGGAGAACTTTAAAGGCGAAGCTGAGCTGGGACTAGCTCGCAGGGTTTTTAATTTGAAAGTCCATGAAACCGCTGAAAGTGCAAATACGTTTGAGAAAGCCCAAGTTTAAAAATTCCTTAAACTGAGGTCGGCATTCAGTCCGATGTCATTTATATATCCGCATGATAATACCTGGAGTTGGAATTCATATCGCCAAAAAAAAGGCGCTTGACATAGTGGCGGTATGACAAATCAGAACAACCTCCGGCAAGGCCCCGCGTCGTTACATGGACATTTGCAGGAAGTGTGATCAAAGGGCATTATTTTCCCATCTTCGTTACTGAAAGAAGATGACAGGGTTTAATTTTCAGTTCACGGCATTCCAAAGGCCCATGGCGCTCTTTAAGTACCGTTTCATCTAGAAAGCGAAGATGAACGTAAGTGCCGCCGTTTACGACAGTCACTGCTCCTCTCCAATAGCGGGTCGCCACAGCAGACAACTGGCTTCATTCAGTGTTTATTTGAAGAAAACAAGAAGCATAATGAGCCAAGATTTCTCCCCATTAAATTCCGTGCGCCAGGAGACAGAGAGGCCGGCGAGATTTAATGTGCTCCAATTAATAGAATCTTAATTTCAATTTGAGCAGGGTTTCTTCCACGGGATAGCAAGAATATAAAATTACATGAGGGAAGGGGTTTTGATAGGAAATGAGATAAAGATCATCCTCCGCCCCCACACACACACACACACCGTCCATTGATTGGTGCGTCCAGCGGTAACCTTGACCGTTTCTTCAGCGTCTGTTTTTACGACTCTCAACCCAGCACAGCTGTAAAACGGGCAAGGGTCCAACCCGGGGTAAACTTGTTCCGAAGTCTGGGTGCGGATCCCAGTACACCACCGGCGTAGGAAATTAAATGTCTCAATTCTCAAAACAAAGACCGATTGGAAAAATGAACAAGGATTCGTTTAAAGAGAGCGTCTGATGGGAAATTGCAAATTACGGACGACTTGTTAAAACATGTAATCATGAGAGTAATTTTTTGCGTAAACTCTAGGACAGAATTCATAGGGAATACGAACATATTCAAATATCAACATGCTTAAAAAACTTTATTGGCTTAATAAAATGCATTATCCACTATTGCCAGAAACTAAAATTCTGTATTCTGTTGGCAAGAGGAACTTCCCGTCCCTCTTCTATTTGGCGAGAGAGAAGGGTTTGAAGATCTTCCGAGTGACTCATCTTTAAGACTTCTGAATTGTTTAATTTCATTATCTTTATCATTTGTTAACTTTAGTTACTAGTGAATTATATATAAAAAAACAAATTTTCTTGAACTAAATCTCATCCTTTGCCTCATCCGAATTTAACTTTGAAGGGCAAGCGCTTCCTTTCCGTCAGATATTGATTTTCCTCGGTCGGCAACTGGCCCGGCATATCCCAAACGCGGGAAAATCTGCAGACGCTGGGGATCCAATACGGAGGTATCGGTACCAGTTCACAGAAATGGAGGGAGTTCGCGTGGAAAAACTTGGAATGATTTTTTTTATTACACCCTCTCAGAAATCCCATTATGATAGTAACCTCTCTGTTTGCTGGAAAAATTGTGGAAATCAAAACGCAAACCATTATCATATTTTCTGGGAATGCCCCGTTACCATAGACTATTAGAATGGGATACATAATGCCCGACAAGACATCTTTAAATGTGAAATACCCTTAGAGAGTAAGACCATATATTTTGGGTATATACCTCAAGAATGGTTGAAAAGAGATAAATATTTAACGAATGTACTTCAGGTGGCTGGTAAAAAGACCCTTCCCAGGAAATGGTTATTACAGGAGAGCCCAACTTTAAATGCATGGATGGAAATTACAATGGACATTCACAAAATGGAGAAAATAACAGCATCTGTTGACCATAAATTGGAACTATTTGATTCATTCTGGGGGAAAATGGTTTAACTACATAACACCTCATAGGCCTGATTTTATTCTCACAAGTCAATATGTTGTAAAAAAAGATCACTTCCTACTCTGTACCTAGTTTTTCCACTTTCGGCTTTTCTTTTTTTCCCTGTCCTTTCTATAAGTGTATACCTCAGATAAATACTATGTGGGGATTAGTGACAAATATGATTATATGATATGTATGTACAGTATCTGAAATACATCTTATGGAATTGTTTGTTTGATGATAAAACTCAATGAAAAATAAATTACAAAAAAAAAGCAACGCACACACACAAAATGTCGGAGGGCGTCAGCGGGCCAGGCAGCGTTATTGGAAGCGAGTGGACAATCGACGCCTCAGGGTGCTTCGTTCGCCCTGAGGAAAGGTCTCGGCCCGAAACGTCGACTGTACACTATTTACCATAGATGCTGCCTGGCCTGCCGAGTTCCTCCAGCATTTTGTGCGCGTTACTTCAGCCTAGCATATGCTTCGTGGAATCACTCCAGGCGATTGTAATTTACATAATGCAAAACTGGATAAGATTGAAATAAACTATATGCCGGACTGCTCTTCTATAGTTTTATTTGTTCGATGTTTCCAGTTATTCAGTGGTGAAATTACAAAGAAAGGAAATGTGATAGGGGGAAAGAAACACGAGAAGAAAGAGACCACGTGCCCAGATGCTGGCTAATGGGATGAGACGATTGTTATCCACTTTGGTGGCAAGAACAGAAAAACAGATTATTATCTGAATAGTGGCCGATTAGGAAAAGGGGAGGTGCAGCGAGACCTGGGTGTCATTATACACCAGTCATTGAAAGTGGGCATGCAGGTACAGCAGGCGGTGAAAAAGGCAAATGGTATGCTGGCGTTCATAGCAAGAGGATTCGAGTACAGGAGCAGGGAGGTACTGCTGCAGTTGTACAAGGCCGTGGTGAGACCACACCTGGAGTATTGTGTGCAGTTTCGGTCCCCTAATCTGAGGAAAGACATCTTTGCCATAGAGGGAGTACAAAGAAGGTTCACCAGATTGATTCCTGGGACGGCAGGACTTTCATATGATGAAAGACTGGATGAACTAGGCTTATACTCGTTGGAATTTAGAAGATTGAGGGGGGATCTGATTGAAACGTATAAAATCCTAAAGGGATTGGACAGACTAGATGCAGGAAGATTGTTCCCGATGTTGGGGAGATCCAGAACGAGGGGTCACAGTTTGAGGAGAAAGTGGAAGCCTTTTAGCACCTAGATGAGAAAAAATTCTTCACACAGAGAGTGGTGAATCTGTGGAATTCTCTGCCACAGGAAACAGTTGAGACCAGTTCATTGGCTATATTTAAGAGGGAGTTAGATATGGCCCTTGTGGCTACGGGGGTCAGGGTGTATGGAGGGAAGGCTGGGGGGGGGGGGGTTCTGAGTTGGATGATCAGCCATGATCATAATAAATGGCGGTGCAGGCTCGAAGGGCCGAATGGCCTACTCCTGCACCTATTTTCTATGTTTCTATGTTTCTATGAGTGGCAAAGGTGGAATAGGTTCAGATAGCAGAGTAGATTTAAAAGAAAATCAAACTTGCTGAAATATAGAAAAGCAAAACAGGGTAGCGTTTAAAGAGCATTTTGTTTAGAATAAGACGTAAGAAGTGGCATCCTACAGGAAGAGCGGCAGCAGTTCTTCAACAGATAGATACATGTCCGAGTTTCGCGGGGTTTAGAGGGCAGAGCTGCCACTACGGAGGTCGTAGTGGAGATGGGGGGTGCGGGGGGAGTTTGTTGTTGAAGGTGGGGGGCGGGGGAAGAGTGGCGGAATATGTCATAAAATCAAGTTTGCAACAGAATTTGACCACAATTCAGCACTTAAGGTCATCCAGTCGGCATCATGCAGTTTCATTTTGCCGGGTGAACCGGCAAGCACAGATCGGAGAGCAGTAGCGGCGCAGTGACAGGCCCTTTGGCCCACGAAGTCGTGCCGACCGCTTACCCTGCTCCGACGTCCACCTAACCCTTCCCCGCCACCTCCGCCCTCCGTTTTATTTTCACCCAGGCGCCTGCGGTAGCGCGGCGGTCAGCGCGACGCTTGACAGTACCAGCGGCCCGGGCTCAATTCCTGCCGCTCTCTGCTCTGAGGAGTTTGTGCGTCCTCCCCGTGACGGCGTGGGTTTCTCCCCCCGCCCCCCGGACGCTCCGGTTTCATACACAGCAATCATGCACTTCCACACCGAGCTATGTCCCCTCCCCCACCACACCACTGAATCGACATGTCCGGGCGCAACAATGCTCCCCTGGCCTGCGGTGCGCCCACCCACGCAACATTTATCACGTACCGCCCACATCAGCCAAGGTGCGATATTATAAATAAGTCTATAAAATATAACTCGAAACGCAGGTGGTAAAAGCGCGGCACAGGTAAACGGTAAGCAAGCACGCTGTCCTAGTGACGAGATCTCAGTGAGGAAAGTGGGGGGGGGGGGCGGGGGTGCAGGGTACTCATTAGTCTCGTCGCCTGCGGGAAGAATCTGTCAGCCACTCTGGCCGTCTCTAGTCCTGATGCTTCTATACACCTGCTTTCTGACCGTCTTCTTTTCTTCTTCCAGCTGTCCGTCGATTTCGATGTTGACTGCAAACGCCTTGCACGATAATAAGATAGACGGTGTCGTGCCCCCACCATACAGTCTCCCTGGGCTTCCAGATCTGATGCTAACTGGTAGCCAGGAGTGTGAGAGACTTAGCGGATAAGGAAGCTGCCCCGCAGTGAGAACTAACTAATCTAGCGATGCCACCCGCTGACCGGCACTCTGGTTCCTCCGCATATCACCAAGGTGGCTGTACCATTGACCCTTCTGGATTCATCTGCCACAGGCGCTCTGCTGCCGGCGTCCTCGTTGGGTGCAGCCTTTGCCTGGAGAGGCACAACCTACGGAGTAGCAAAGGCGTGGTGACCTCCCTGACTTGGCCACCCGCTATCCTACTCCTAGATCTAGTCTAGTAGTGTATCGATGGAGCATCACCTTCACGGCTAGGTTAGACCTGCCGGAGAACGAATCTCCGCCGTACTTCGCTGGTGTTCGGTCAGAGTCACTCCTACCCCACGATGAGGCGCCACGCGAGGAGTTTGCGGGAGTGGGTCAAGGAGACTGTGGGATGGGTGGTCGGGATCCCCAGCAGCGCTTTCGGCGCGTCGTATACCACCCGCTGGTAAATGTCACAAAGGGGGGCCCGGGGGTGTGGACCTCGATGGTCCTCTCGGCGGTTTGGACTGTCCTCTGTAGTAGGGTCCTGCGGACAGATCCCTTGCAGGGAATTCGGTACCACACAGTGATACAGTCATATAGGGTACTCGCGATGGTGCTCCCGTGGACAGATGTTGGAACAGGGTCGGGCAGGCTTGCACGAATCAGTCTTCTTAGGAAAATGTAGATGCTGCTCTGCCTTCTTGACTAGTTGATCTCGGGTAGATCGCTCGTTCAGTGCACGCCAAGGGCTCTTCACTCTCCCTACAGCAGAGCCATTGATCCGCCTCGGAGAGCAGTCAGCGACCAGCTCCTTCGTCTGGCCCACGTCGGGGCTCAATTTGTTGTGCTAGCGCCGTTTGACAAGTCTCTCTCTCTCTCTCTCTCTCTCTCTCTCTCTCTTTCCATCTATCTCTATCTCGCCGTCTCTCTCCCCCCCTCTCTCTCTCCCCCCTCTCTCTCTCTCTATCTATCTATCTCTCTCTATCTCTATCTCTTTCTATCTCTATCTATCTATCTCTGTTGCTCTCTCTCTCTATCTCTATCTCTTTCTATCTCCCTCTCCCTCTCTCTCTATCTATCTATTTCTCTCTCTATCTATCTCTATCTCTTTCTATCTCTCCCCCCTCCCTCCCCTCTGTCTCTCTCTCTCTCCATCTCTATTTCTCTCTCTCCCTCTCTCTCTCTCTCTCTCTCTAGCTCTTTATCTCTCTCTATATCTATCTCTCTAGCTCTCTCTCTATCTCTATCTCTTTCTATCTCTCTCCGTCTCTCTCTCCATCTATATCTCTACCTATCTCTATCTCTTTCTATCTCCCCCCTCCCCCCCTCTCTCTTTCTATCCATCTCTATCTCTCTCTCCCCCTCTCTCTCTATCTATCTATTTCTCTCTTTATCTCTATCTCTTTCTATCTCTCTCTATCTATCTATCTCTCTAGCTCTCTCTCTCTATCTCTTTCTATCTCCCTCTCCCTCTCTCGTTCTCTCTACCTATCTATCTCTATCTCTATCTCCTTCTATCTCTCCCTCCTCCCTCCCCTCTGTCTCTCTGTCTCTCTCTCTCTTTCCCTCCCTCCACTCCGGCTCCCCACTCATCGTTGCCGCTGATGAGGCCAACCACTGTAGCGTCATCAGCGAACTCGATGATGCGGTTTGAAAAGTTTTACAGTCGTTGCAAAGGGGAAATAAAAAGAAAGGCGATGAAGTAGGAAAAGTCAAGAGAAGTTATCTTTGCCGCCCACCTCTCTGTCCACGGACATTTCCCATTTTCCACCCACATGTCCTACAAGCCAAAAGCCATCTGATCTCGCCATTCATCCACGTTCACAATTGAATAACTGAAGTGGAGAGAGGATTCACAAGGATCTTACCGGAAACACAAATACAGCGCCAACAGATAAAAGAGACTAGCGACAGCATTTTCCTAAATGACCAAATGGCGAGCAGATAGAAGATTCATGCCTGAACTATTCGTTGGGGAGGAGAAAATAACAGGAGGGCATGCGAATAACTGAAAGGTTGTCCACCGTTAGATAAGATGAAAAATTTGTAGCGGGGCTCCTCGCAGGCAGTGTCGAGGGTGTAGAAGTCGCTGCTACGCGTAAAGCAGGAGCAGATACCATTCCTGCACTTAAAACCCGTGAAAAGAGAAGAAAGGACGCATATAGAGGTGACGGGAGAGACATCTTGGCACCATGGGAGAGACATGATGCGAGGAACCAAAAACCTGCAGGCTACTCGTTTCAAAGTTCAAAGAAAATTTCTCGTTAAGGTACAGACAAGCCTGAGATTCCATTTCTTGCAGGCATTCACAGTAAAGAACAGGAAACGCAACAGAATCGATGAAAACGCGTGCGGCTAACGTGCAAGAACGAGAGAAATGGCGATAACACTAATAATGAATAAGCAATCAATTATTGAAAACGTGAGTACCCATCGGTTTGTTTTCACCTTGAAGACCCCAAGCACAAAATGCCGGAGGAGCTCAGGAAGTCAGGCAGCATCTCTGTAAGGGAATAAATAGTCTAATGAATATTCCTGGCCCGCAAAACGTCAACCGGTTGCTTTCTTCCATAGACGCTGCCTGACTTGCTGAGTTCCACCAGCAATGTATGTGTGTGTGTGTGTGTGTGTGTGTGTGTTACTCGGGATTTCCAGCATCTCTAGAAACTCTTCTAATTGGGATATAACTCCGAGAATACTTTTGTATATATTTTTTAATATCTTTCATGAAGCAGTGGCCATCCTTTTATTTTTAAAGCTATTTGTAGATGCATGCAAAAGAGCTATTCGTAGATTGTTTTGTACTGGTCAAGTTAGATTGTAAGGCTGGGCCATTCAGCCGTGTAAGCTGGCATCAGGTTCCTCTTGGACTTCAAGGTCAAACATTCACGGAATTGCTCTCGCTCACATTTTTCACATTAGGATCTTTATTATGCTTGACTTCGCTCGTAAATTCTGCCCGTAATGGGCACACCGAGTGACATAAACGGATCGGAAAGAGAAATGTAACACTGACACCCGCGCCTACTCACTGGGAGAGAGGGAGGACAGACTGCACTGATTGCTGTGAATAGACGCTAAAAGCGAATTGCTGCTTAATTATTAATTTCATCCGGAGAGCTATTGTCTCCTCTCCCTTATTTAGTAATATTAACGAACGTTGCGTGGATCTTTGCGAGCTGGCGCGTCCAGATGCCCTACTTTCGAAATGAAGTGAGAATTACATTTAAAAATGCAGGTCAGGCATTGCTGGCTATTCAAAGAATAATCTGCCACAAATAGCTAAGCTGCTTGAAGGAACATACGATGTTTGCTGACTTGGGATTTTCATAAGCATTTCGAACAACTGAACAGTACATATTTCAACATCTTCCTTGCTGCTACTCCTTAAATCGAATCCGCCTATCACTGGTTTATGTCGTGAAATATGTTGCTTTGCGACAGCAGTACATTGCAATAGATCACTTTAGAAAACTATTAATGATAAATATATATAATACACTACTTAATATACAATAAATATAATCAGTAATATTATATATTACTTAGTGTACTATATGTTGTATATTAAGAGTTTTCTAAAGTTACCTATTACAATGTAGTGCTATATATATAAAGAAAATTTATTGATGTAGTGAAGCTGGGTTCACTGTCCATTCAGAAATCTCCTTGTGCTGGGGAAGAAGCTATTCTTAAAATGCTGAGTGTTTGCCTTCAGGCTCCGGCGACTGTCCTCGAAAATAGCAATGAGGAGAGGCGGTCCTTAATGACAGAGGAATTTCGGAGGCATTGCCTTCTGAAAATGTCCTCCCCGCTGCAGCTTTTTCCCCCCCGATATTTGTGCAGTGGCCCCTCCATACCAGACGGTGACGCGACCAGTTAGAATTCTGGCTGCATCATAATTTCGCTTTTGCATTCATTCCCTTTGTTTTAACTATAGAAGTACCGTACTTGATTAAGATACATAGCTGTTAACGTATGAGGGAGCGGATCAACGCTGGGTTTGAGGCACCGACAGGAAGCGTTTAATCCGATTGAAAGGTGCCGTTTGATACTTCTAATCAATTTATGTATTTATTTAGTTGGAGATTGAACACAGAGTAGGCCCTTTTGGCGCGCTTTCCAGCAACCCGCCGATTTAACCCCGGTCCAGTCGCGGGAAACTTTACAATGAGATACTAGCTGGTACACCCCTGCACCGTGGGAAGAAACCGGAGCCCTCGGAGGAAACACGCGCGTTTCGCGGGGAGAGGAAGCCGCAACTGAACTCCGAACTCCAACGCTCTGAGTTGTGCTAGCGTCGCGCCGACCTTGGCGCCTAAGTTCCTGCGTGCGAGAGACACCGAAGCAAAGACCCCAGACTGTTGTAATTGAATATATGTTCGACTGCTCCTGGGGGCGGCAGACACACAGCGTGGGACTCCGAGCCGAGTCTATCCTGCATTATTTTTAACTAATTTTACAGAGGAAATTCCCCAGAAAAACAACGGTAAAACCTTTATACTGCTCTCCACGGTATACACTAACTAGCTTTGGGCACTCGGAGAGCAAGCTAAACTACTTGTCTCCAATCACATACAAAGAAACGACTGTATTAAGAATCTCAACGGCGGTATAAAGTCCAAGGAAAGTTTATGACCGAAGTTCACCAAATGCAAACCCTCAGATTCATTTTCTTGCAGGCTTTCACAGAGGAACACGAAAGAATTGATGAAAAACTGCGAGCAAGCAAAGACTGACGAGCAATCGATGTTCAAACGAGGACAAGACGCGCAAATGCAAATAAAGCTAAATAAATAATATTGGCAAACATGAATTGTAGAGTCCATTGCTTGTGGAACCAGATCAGAGTTGAGGTGAGTGTAGGTACCCTCGCTGCTCCAGGAAACTGGTGGCTGAGCACACGAGAAAGAATTGTGCACTAGATTATAACCGTTTCCGATCTTTTGCCTCGAACGATTGACAGGTGAGTATATTGTCTCTACTTCACCATTCAAGATTCAGCATTGAAATAACGAGTGGCTGTAGCTCGTTCGATTTAAAGGCCGATACAGACGGCGCCACTTTGGACTAAGACTTATCGAACTATCCAAAACGTTAGCAAAGAAGGATTATGGACCGAGATGGAATCCGCCCAATTAAGGCCCTTCCACAAAAAGGGCGCGACACTTCACCGTGCTAGCGGTACAGGTTCCATTCCCACCGCTGCCTGCAAGGAAACTGTACATCCGCCCCGTGACCACCTGGATTTCCTCCGAGAGCTCCAGTTTCCTCCCACATTCCAAAGTTGTACCGGGTTGGTAGGTTAACTTGTCGTTGTAAGTTGTGTCCCGTGATTAGGCTAGGGTTAACTCGGGAGTTGGCTGGGCGGCCTGTTCCGCGCTGTATTACAATTTTTAAAAAAATGAAAGGTACGTCCCATCCGCAGTTTCTCCGGTTAGCGGACGATTTCCCGCCACGCCTCTCTGAAGTAGCGGGGGAACTGCGTACGAGGCAAGTTACGGCAGTGGTTTGCCATTGCCTTCTGTCGGGGGTGAGTTTCCAAAGAGATCACCAGCTCGTAATCCCAGCACAGGCGGAAAGCGTGCAGGGGAGCCGGCTGGATTCGAACTCGGGACCTTTTGTCCCGAAGTCCGACGCTGATGCCACTACGCCACCAGCCAGGTCATAAATTACTACATTAAAAAAAGCTATCAGAATTGTGTTAGCTTTAAGCGTTTTAATTATTTAGATGTAGAGTACAGTAACAGGCCCTTCTGGCCCACGAACCCGCAATGTCCAAGTACAACGTTGTGACCAATAAACCTACGAACCTAACCCATACGTCTTTGGGGAGTGTGGAAGAAACTGGGGCACCAAGAGGAAACCTACGTGGTCACAGACAAAACTTACAAACTCCCTGCTGAGAGTGGTTGGAATTAAACCCACATCGCTGGTGCAATAATAGCGTTTTCTCACGGCTACCGTGCTGCCCAATTTTATCAATGTACTTGTACACAGACAGACGTCCAGAAAAAAAAAACGCGAAATGCTGGAGCCAAAATAAATCATATCTCAGACACGTACTTAGCTGATGCCAGCCACTTTGATGAGCAAGTAGACGATGTA
Organism: Mobula birostris; assembly: GCF_030028105.1. Classification (NCBI taxonomy): domain Eukaryota; kingdom Metazoa; phylum Chordata; class Chondrichthyes; order Myliobatiformes; family Myliobatidae; genus Mobula; species Mobula birostris. Next base: position 8,403,719 of record NC_092402.1, read on the forward strand.
ATGCCAGCCACTTTGATGAGCAAGTAGACGATGTAAACCCATGATACTGTATATATAGGGGACGTACTTTGCATCCACCTTGTCATGCTTCCGTCTGACCACTAGGGAGTGCCAGAGTCCTCCAGGCTCCGGCGCTCCTCCTCTCCTGATTTATAGTTGATTATTTTCAACCGTGCCCTGTTTTAGTTATCAGTGCACCTATGACTTGCTGTGTGCGTCTATTTAACGCAGCCTGGGGTACAAACCTGGCATGCACTAAAGACAAACGGCAACACATGCAGCCTTTAGCAAATTTTCATATTTTACGAAGCACTGTCATCACCTTCAGTCAACGCGTTTCTAGTTATCGACGCGGCATGAGGGCCCAACGCTGCTCTCGCCACCTCTCCCAACGTGTGCTCCACGTCTACCCAGCATTGCGGTGGCGGGTATCAGGCAAGTTCTCGAACTTCTCAAGTCTGCATATCAATTGTCACCAATGTGCACGTGGCAAGGGTATATTTGTTTATCTATCGACCCCTGCGTTAAGATATTCAATGTCACAATTCTAGTACCCATCTCTGTCTGTCATTCGTTAATTATGCCTCCTTCTGTAGTTAAGGTCAAAGTTCAAAGTAAACGTTCTCGTATACACACTATTATATCAATTTCATTCATATCGCCCTATACTCCCCCGAAATTCATTTTCCTGCGGGCATTCATAGGAAATAGAAATGAACACAATGGATCTAATGAAACGCTGCACACAACATTGACGGCAAACAACCAATGTGCAGAAGACAACACACACACACACACACACACACACACACACACACACAAATTCTGGTGAAACTCAGCAGGTCAGGCAGCATCTATGGGGGGCGGGGAAGAGTACAAACCAATCATCAAGTAAAGATTCTTCTTTCAACTCCACCCTAGCCTCTGGTCTCCCCAGGTCTAACTGGTGTGCCTCCCTCTCCTGGTGTATATAGGCATCCGTTAGTCTTGCGACACTATAGTTCTGCGCCTGGAAAGTCTTCACTCTCCAGGACGTAGGCCTGGGCAAGGCTTTATGGAAGACCGGCAGTTGCCCATGTAGCAAGTCACCCCTCTCCACACCACCGATGTTGTCCAAGGGAAGGGCATTAGTACCCATACAGCTTGGCACCGGAGTCATCGCAGAGCACTGTGCGGTTAAGTGCCTTGCTGAAGGGCACAAAACGCTGCCTCAGCCAAGGCTCGAACCAGCCACCTTCAGATCACTAGCGTTAACCACTTGGCCACGCGCCTGGTAGGTCACGGGTTAAAGATACGGAGCTGCGCCGTGGCGACCCCAGCTCCATCCACCCTGGGGTCCGTCTTCCTTACGCATCTAGCATGCACTAAACGTGAACGCTGAAGGGTCTCGGCCCGAAACGTCGACGGTACTTTTCACTTCCATAGATGCTGCCCGGCCTGTTGAGTCCCTCTAGCGTTTTATCTGTGTTGCTTTGGTTTCCATCGCGTCCTTGATGTGCGAACGACAGCAAAGTTGCGCATTGGCTACCTGCACGACGCACGGGACAAGAAGTTCGACAATAATTTTAAAAAAGGCCGATTCGTTACGAAGGCGAACACCGAGACTTTTCGTTTGAAGTTATCGGGCTTTCCCCGGTGAAACGCCGATGATGCTTTCGAGTTATCGCAGTTCTCTCAGGTGAACGTTGCCGGGGAGCGAGGCCGAGCCAGAAGTCAGATAGGTTTGCGGCCCTTGATTTTGCTTTGCTCCCAGAATCCGGGGGAAGGGGGTCGGGTCTGAGGGGATCTGCTCCTCGAGTGACAGACCCTGGGTAAAGCGTATCTGATTGGATACTGCATACCCCAGACAAACGGATTGAGAATGCTTGGCCAAATAGGTGCATGGTGCTCGAGGCGAAGGCGGACGGGAAGTGACTGGATAGAGGTGTACAAGGTGAGAAGAGGCATAGATAGAATAGGCTCCATCCCCCCCCCCACCCCACAAATTGGTAAATATAAGGGGACATCATTTGAAGGTGAATTGAGGAAAGTATTGGCGGGGAGCGGTGTCAGAGGGAAGTTCTTTACACAAAGGGTGGTGGGTGATTTGAACACCTTGACAGAGCCAGATACATTAAGAATATTGAAGAAACATTTAAGATATTAAAAATGGAGGGTCAAGTAGGAAGGGATAGCTAGGTTGATCTTAGCGTGGATTAAAAGGTAGCCCCACATTGTGGATCGAACAGCCTGTACTGTGCTGTAGTGTTCTGTGTTAATATGCTCAAGTATGCACTATAGCAGTTAATGTTAATTAACCTTGCATTTAATCACATTTGTCGTTTTGTTTTTCTAATCGTTTCTTCATTAGAGCGGGTTCTTGGTCGCTAACGCTCAGGTGAGTTCTGAGCGTTACACCACACTGACGTAATCACTTCCTGCCCACGGCTCCTCCATCTTGACGAGCACGTGTCGGTTAAATAGTTTCTTAGAAGCGCGCTGACACGATTTTTTTTTTTAAAAAAAGAGTACATTTCTTTCTTTGTAGCACGTACAAAGTGCCGGGGGAGCTCGGCAGGCCGGGCATCTGCGTTATATCATGAGTGGCTCCTGACCTGCTAAGTTCCTCCGGGATTCTGCGTGCGCTGTTCCGGATTTCCAGCCTCTGCGGAGTCTCTTGTATTTAAAACTGATTTCTTTACCTGCCCCGCACTCGTTAACCACTGCATTCTGCCTTTTTTTTTACTGTCACGACGCACTTATGTGTGGAATAATCTGCATCGAAGACCACAAGACCATGGGGACAGAATTAGGCTGTTCGGCCCATCCACTCTCCTCGGCCATTTCATCACGGACGGCGTACAAATATCTCAATCACCTCCAACCACCCCTCTCCATCCATTACCCCCGTCCCTGCACTGCAAACACTTTGAACCACTCCTTATAATGCCGCTTACGTTGTAAATTCGTGCAGATGTCTGGGTATTGATGCAGAGTAAGGCAGGCATCCATCGCCGGAGGACCTCAGCGGGTCAGGGGGCATCTGCGGCGCGGGGTTTCCCAACCTGGGGTCCGCGGACCCGTCGGGTAATGGTCGGGGCCCGTGGCATTGGAAATAAAAAAGGGCTGGGTACCCCTGGTCTATGGGCAGAAATAAACACTCTCTCAGACCCTTCATCAGAACGGATGAATAGAATATGCAAAAGAAATGTGTGGAGGTAGATTTAATTCCATGTCCTCTCTTTTCAAATAATATCCTTTCTTTATAATTATTGAATGTTGGTGAATTTTGGTTTGTGGTTGCACGTCGGGCACTCACCGACACACCACAGCAAATTCAAAATCCACCTAAATGTACAGGGCGAATAAAGTTGATACCTGATAAGTATTTTCCATTGTAGCATCACGGTACCCGCTCATGTTTACGAGCTCGCGTTACTTAGAATTCAACAAAGCCGTTCAAATTAATCTGCGTCTTTTCCTGGTTAGATATTGTCCCGTCTTGTCATTTATTACTCTCTCCAGACCCCCACACCGCCTCCCTCGCTTCCAACAAATCTACTTCCTTCACCACGCGTTCCTCATTGATCCTCAATCCCGTACTTCGGGCTGAGCTTCATTTAACCCATGGAGACAAAACATTTTTTTTAAAAGAAGCAATTGCTGGAAATCGTTAGCTGAAAGCATTTTCAGTAAATTCAAGCGAGCTTCAGTAACACGTCTATCTGCTTTAGTACTATTCAATGTTCCTTTTTTTTAACTTGCTTCCTGTCCCCATTCTTCTCTCCGCGGCCTCTTTTTCTCCTTAGTTCCCTCCTCCTTCCCTTCTCGCTCCCCCCCAACCCCCACCCCTCTCAGTAAACGCAAATGGTTTAAGTGCTCGCCATCTTTTACTCTTCAACTCGCCAATAAAACAGTGCCTTTGAACTTCCGTCAGGTCAAGGTCACCTTTGACCCCCCGGGGTCAAGGCAAGCACATTCCACGGAGAGCCGAAACTTGCAAGGAACCGCTCAGCAGTCGGAATAGTTTCACCATTTTATTCCGCAGCCCGCCACCAGCCGCCCCGGAGAACAAATAACAACAGCACACAATATAAACAAATACGCAGAATCACCGGAATTCAAATTTGGCGCGGGTGAGTTTACTCTGGTTGTGTTTTTTTTTGAGTAACCGACCGCGCGGGCGCCGTTTCTTTCAGGGGCCTGACAACCCACAACGATTCCACGTTGCGCCAGAAGCAGGCAGCAGGCGTTGCTATGGCGACAGTTATATGTAACTGAACTTTAATAACCTGTTAACCATTCATTGCCGAGCGGCCCTCCCCTGGTATAAATCCGGCCGATTAAGCAAGGCGGAAAGTCCAGTCAGCACCGGCCTCCCAACAGCTTCCTAATTGTAGCGAAGGGTTCTTCCCCTCAGCTGAAAGAGCAACGGGGCCAATCTGCATAGTACGCAGGTTGGCGCAGTCAACGTAATAGCAGCAATATTGTGCAGTTATAAAATCTACAGGAAGCATACGAAGGAGAGAGAACAGCGACTCTTGACTGAGGGCGTGATATTGGATACGTACCTGGACAAGGGAGGGGTTTCCCCGAAACGATCGGCGACTTTACCACAGGTGAGTGACCGTGTGTTTCTGGTGGCCGGACTTTCCGGTGGTGGGATTCCTGGACAGGTCGCGGAAGCTTTTATTAAACTGAAGGAGAGTTTCACCGGGGTCCTCCTTTCGGGCTGCACGCTCCGCTGGGATCTGGAGTTACATGCAAAACGCAGTGCTTTGTCCCCGCTCGGCGCCGAGGCAGTCACCGCAGCGGACCTGGCAAATGCACAAGGAACGCGGGGCCAGCTGAACGACCTGTGCCGCACCCACCCCCATCGGTCCACGTTTCCCGCTCTCCGCCAGCCGCGCTCCCCGATATTCTGCGAGGGAAAGCTGGCAGCCGATAGATCCTGCCCGCAGATGGCCTTGCTGCCTCGCTGCAGACGCGAGTGGAACTGGAAACCAGGACAAGAACCCAACTTCTGAAGGAATAGTGGTTCGAGCAGCGCCTGTGGGTGGGGGTGGGGGTGGGGGTGGGGGAATGGACAGCCGACGTTTCGGGCCGGGGTCCAAATGTGTCCGCTTCCACATCGACCATCCCCTTTCCCTCGACAGATCTCGCAAAGTTCATCAGACAGTCTGTTTTTTTTTCTGTCTGTTTGCCCTGTGTTGTTCTGTCTGTTCGCCACATAACTCCGTTCTAAACTCCACTAAATTTAATTTTTACTTCGATTGGGTTGTTTTGTTCCTGACCCCTTGGGGGTGTAGATAATATTTCATTCTTCCGACCTTTGATTTGAAACGTAATTCGTTGGCTTTTCGATGCGTTTCCTTTACTGGCTTCTTGTTGTGGTGGTGTGATTGGAATTGGAGGCGATGTGGCGGTGCTTTGAGAGAGCGGGGGTGGGGGTGGGGGAATGGGGCACGTCGGAGAGCTGTCCTGGTGGCGACTTCGCAAATGTCCATCAAATTAATCCGAAGTCTCTCTCTCGCTTCCGTCATAATTTCTGGCGCTTCTGTGTGTGTGTGTGTTTTAAATTCGTTTTGTGAAACGACTGCGTAGTTCGACCCGATCCCAATTCTTACCATTTTTCTAGCGCGAGTTACTCTTTTTAGTTGTGTATCGACTTAATAGTTACAAGATACTTAATAAGTACACAGGACTACGAAATAAATTTGTGTAATGATTACTGTAATAAATTGCTAGTTAATTCGTTGTTTATTCTTTGTGGTAGTCTATTTCGTATGAAATAGAGGCATGTTTCGACTTAATAAGTGTACGGATACCACTTATTTCGAAATTTACCTTTCGTGATCATCCATTTCGTAAATGTTATGCAAGCGACTTTGTGTGAACTTTAGCATGGAGCACTGCTCCAGCCGGGAACCTTTGTGTAAGCTGCTGCTCGTTAGTCCGAGGAACAGGGAGGGTCGGCTGGGACGGCTAATTGGAAACAAAACATAAAGAAAGAAAGACAGACAGTTTCAATGCACGGGGGCCTTTGAAAGTGACATGTATTTTCCGACCTGGAAGTCAAAATTATATGAAGGCCAACAGCTGTCTGTTCGGAAATTGCGGAAACCGCCCAATGGTCTACCGAGAAACAGATCTCCAAAATAAAATCACTTTGTTAATCTAAATTATGTAGGGAAAGGACAATCTCTTCAATAAAGGTTGCTTTTTTTTTTTTTACCCACTATCCCATGGCACGTTCACTCTCAGCGAACACGGCAGGACAATGAAATGAATCAGAATTATTTTATTTGGTAAAGTACAGGTTAGTGTGGACTGTGATTAATTTTATTTGTGAAAGCCTCCCAGTTACCGTAAGGAAACGTGGTTTAAATCGCAGATTAATTTCAATGGTTTTCGAAACAACACAAAAATAAACAGTGTTACATATTTTAATTCTCCAACCAAAACTATAGAAAAATTAACGAATGCAACCACTACAAGGCAATCGATCACAACAGAACCGAGCACCGATCGGTCCATTTCTGGAACAATACTGCCGTCCAGTGGCTGATCAAAGTATTGCAGCAGTGGTCTATGTGCTTTCCAGTCGGCCTCGCTGTGGTTTGTGCGTAAAAAAAAGTTACTAGAACTAGAAAGTTGAGAGTACAAGAATCTTAGTTTTCGTGCACGCTATTCTGAACCATAAAGCTGCACTTAATAATCGACTGGCGGGCGCCAATGCTTCCTGCTGGAACAAATGGGTAGTTGGGGAGAGGGGAAGGCTGATGCTTTGCTGTTGCTTGTGTGTGGGAGGAGGAAGGGAGGCTCTGCTGTTCTGCCGCTTTCCGTCATTCATTCTTTGGAGTATTCTTCTGTTTCGTGGATGCCTGCGAAGAGTAAGAATTTCAGGCGGTATCCTGCAGACGTTCCCTGATATTAAATGGAGCCGCTGAATTTCACACGGTCAGTACAAAACCGTTGTTTTTGTTTCACTTTTGCAAGATTACCCTAACTGTAGTTAATGCAATGATTGGGAGACGAATACGTTCTTTTGTAACTTTAATCGGGGTGGTTTTGTTTTGAACGCATAAAAGCCGCTGACTTGGAGAAATTACCTCTTTGTAGTACTTTCCCGCCAAAACCGGATGGGAAATTCATTGGAAAAGTTTCTCGCTCGTGAGGTACTGTACTTGCTAGCGGTATTCAAGATTGAAGATTGTTCAATCTCATGCCCAGTGCAAAAATGTAAAAGAGAATGAAATAATTGCATTTCGTATCTGATGAAGCACAAAAAAACACAATAAATATAAAAACATAAGTTAGTTTATGTATTTATATATAGAGATATATACACACGCGCGCGTATATATATAGCTATATTTGCCTATCTGGCTGGTTGATTGATTGATTGATTGTCCATAATAGTACAGTATTATTATGCAATTTCATGTATTAAGTATCAATCTACATTTACCTTCCTTTGGAAAAAAACAATGCAGACGAAAAATATTAATTAGAAACGCAACAGTGACTACTTGTCCTTACCTAGACCTTGGGTGGGTCGTACGCGGTTTGTAGTGTTGTTGAAAGATATTTCATGTTCATACAGATTCTTTAGAAACTCGATCGTGTAGTTTCGTTGTCTCTGAGTTTGTCACCCCGTTGTTTCGGTGCTGAGCAGCAACGGCTGATTTTGCCTGCGGTCTTGTGGTTGTTAAGTCGCCGTTTGCATGCGGGATATTGGGCGGGAAATTGAAAACTTTGCCGGCCAGTATTTTCTGTAGAAGGCGCGCACGATGTTAAATAGACGAACGGGAAACGGGAGGTGAATGCAAGAAAAAGCTGAAGTGCGCTTCATTGTGCATGTTGCATTTGGCTCCAAACATTTAACGAAGTACATATTGTAGACGGTGGGGGCTTACTAGAGAGTTCTATGTCTAATTGTGGACGTAATTTTTTAACCTTTGGTTTGGCGAAGCGTTGTTAAACCGACATGTTCAAGTTGTTAATGAAGGGAAGAAGAAACTTGCCTGCGTTAAACAATATTACGGTTAATTATTTAAACTTAAAATGTTATGCCAAATTTTAACCTGTACTGAAAATAGTAATCATATAGATTTAGATCATATCGGTGGCCTGCTGTGTTTTTAAATTATGATCTCAAATATCACTAAATTAGAAACCAATAATTGTCGTCTGAGATATAGTTGTCTCGAATCAATAAGTCCTCCTATTTATATCAAGGTGACAGAGTTCATTCGTGAAATGGCAGTTATATTCGTGAGCAAGGGGAATTACAGAAACCGAATATTAGGAATTAGAATGAACGCGACTCGATATCACGAGAAAATGGATGAAAATAGGATTTTGTGGTGAACTAATGTCGAAGTCCGATAGGCAGAAATCCGGAAGGTGGGTAAAAGTTCGAAAACTTCACGGGAAGAGGAAAACTGCGCATATACCTTAAAATGCCTCTGTGCCAGGTATGGATGGTTAATACACCGCATCTGAAAGTGAGAAACTCCTAAAGAAAAAATGATAGACAAGCACACATAGGTATCGGTATATAGATGGATAGATTAATAGATAGATAGATAGATAGATGGATAGATAGATAGATAGATAGATTGCTTGATTGATTTACAGACCTACAGACAGATAGATGGAAAGATTAATAGATAAATAGATAGATAGATAGATAGATAGATAGATAGATAGATAGATAGATAGATATACAGACCGACAGATAGATAGATTAACAGATTGATAGCTGGATAGATAGATAGATAGATAGATAGATAGATAGATAGATAGATAGATAGATAGATAGATAGATAGATAGATAGATAGATAGATGGACAGATAGACAGACAGACAGACAGATTGATTGATTGATTTACAGACTGACAGGTAGCTAGATAAGATAAGTAGATAGATAGATAGATAGATAGATAGATAGATAGATAGATAGATAGATAGATAGATAGATAGACAGATAGACAGACAGACAGACAGATTGATTGATTGATTTACAGACTGACAGGTAGCTAGATAAGATAAGTAGATAGATAGATAGATAGATAGATACATATATAGATACATAGATAGATAGATAGATAGATAGATAGATAGATAGATAGATAGATAGATAGACAGCTTGACTGATTTACAGACTGAGAGGTAGCTAGATAAGATAGATAGATAGATAGATAGATAGATAGATAGATAGATAGATAGGTAGGTAGATAAATCGATAGATTTGATAGGCAGATAGATAGACTAAGGGGTGAGTGGACAGGGTAAGATAGATAGATAGATACTTACTGATCCTAAAGGAAATTAGTGTCGTAGTAGCATTACAAGTGAGCAGATATAAATATTAGCAGAGAAGTGGAAAGTAATAAAAAAAATAAGCTAACAGCTGGATAGAGGGGTGGATGGACGTAAATAAATGGACAGAGATCATAAGCATCCGGGCAGGAAAACACCAAGAAAGTTAAGTGCATTTAATTTATTTGGCGTTGTAACATTTTTCTCCTATGTAAACAATAAGAGTTTCTCCACACTTTCGGTAATACAATGGAATGAAATGTTTGACTGAGACTCAAGACCATTAAAGAAACAACTTGGTTAAACAAAATAGAAGAGACAAGGTGTTATCCGACTGGGCTAAATACGCGCCCTCGCAGCAAGAATGCTTGTGGAATAATCTCGGGCACAATTGTATCCTGGGCACAGATACAGAGAGGAAGAAAAAGGCAACGCTGTAACAGGCTACAATCTCACACTCGGAAATTGATTTATTTGAAACAATAATGTCAGAGATGTTGACACAAAGGAAGCTGCGAATTCCGTGCTGTGTTGTCAATAGCAGGCTTTTCAAAGTCTAGTTTACCGCTAAAGTTTCACATGAAAGCAAAGCCGTAATAGCTGGACAATTACAATCTAATTACATACTTCCGATGTTTTATTTTACGTATGAAATGTCGTTAGAGTCAAATTATCTCTGTAAATAATTAAAATATTCAAAACCGTTTTGGTACGCGTTGGAACATTCACTAATTGAAGTCAGACGTTTAGAATGCAGAGACTTTAGTGGAGTATTAATGTTTTCCGTTATTAACCGTGGCCTCCTGTTAAATTCAAAATATTCATAGACGCATGTTATGAATTTTAAGTTTCTGTAAAAGAATGCAGAAGGTTGTGAAGCGCGGTTTTGTTTTCAATCCGGCAGAGTTTCGAACAAACTCGGAGAGGGAAGGATCGCTTCGCCTTCACCTTGAAACACAAATTGGCCTTTACCTCGAAAACACTTGTGCCGAGTCAGAGACCTGAAGAGATTTGGAACAAAGGAAAAATCATGAAACGACAGTGCGTCGGCGTAGGGGAGGTATGTTATTCGCTTGTTTTTATCCTGAAGGAAGTAACGACAGAGAAAAGGGAAAGAATTCCGCCGTCTTCAACTGGAAGTACTGAGGCAAACACACACACACAGACAAACACACACACACACACACACACACACCCATACACACACACACACACACACATACATGCACACACACACACACACACAGAAACCGACAGACAGACACACGCGCACACACGCAGACACACACACACACACACACACACACACAGACACACACACACAAACAGACAGACAGACAGACACACACACACACACACACACACACACAAACAGACAGACAGACAGACACACACACACACACGCATACACAAACACAAACAGACAGGCTGACAGACACACACACATACACACAAACAGACAGACACACACACACACACTCACACAGAGACAGAGACACACACGCACACACACAACAGACAGACACACACACACACACACACAAACAGACAGACAGACACACACACATACACACACAAACAGACAGGCTGAAAGACACACACACACATACACACAAACAGACGGATACACACACACACACACACACACACAAACAGACAGACAGACACACACACACAGACAGGCTGACAGACACACACACACACACACACATACACACAGACAGACACACACACACATATACACACAAACAGATAGACAGACAGACAGACACACACACACACACACAAACACAGACACAGACACACACATGATCACTCAAAAATGTACATAGATAGATAGACAAAGAGTCAGAGAGACAGATAGATAGACGGATAAATAGATAGATAGTTAGGTAGATAGATTGATAGACAGACAAACA
>NC_092402.1:8422443-8444943 GCF_030028105.1 Mobula birostris
GCTTCTGTGCCTGGATTTGACAGGTTTAAAACGTCCAGGCTCGTCCCAGGGATAAATTATATCGCCTTCACTTTTTAAAAAAAATCATCCAGCCCAACGTAAAACTTTATTGCAAAAGACGGCGGTTTGCATTGGAAACCCGATCGTACGGCGAAAACCTTAGGGGGTACATAAATTCAGATTTAATGGGAATACATAAACGACTAAAAAGATTTATCCTTTAATGCGGGGGGAGGGGGGTTGCTCTACACAGTACACCACGAGTCCGAGATCGTTTCATTCCGGGAACGAGTTTTTAAAAAAAATATATATCGACCCACTAATTCATTTATTGCCGTCTTGTCTAATGCCAGTACTCAGCCCCCGAACCGAGCGAGGCGCGATAATGCGTGAAATTAAATACAGCAGGTTTTAAGCACGTGAGCCGTTAAGAAATTACTCGTTTTTTAAAAAAAATTCCCGAAACAGCAAATGGGGTTAAAGTGGGTTCGATACTTTAACTGGGATAAGAGAAGTATCCGAAAAATAAAATCGAAATTATAAACTTCGATTTTAATACTGGGGATCTCATTGAAAACTATCGAATATCGAAGGTCCAAGGCACAGCGGCTGTGCAGCGGTCGTTTCCTATACTGAGAGAGTTCAGGGCCCCAGAGGCACTGCCACAGAAAAGACCCCAGTCTGTTTAAAGCAGAGGTGAGCAGGAAGTTCGTTAGTCAGAGGGCAGTCAATTCATTGCCACGGACAGCTGTGGAGGCCAAAAGTCATTGGGGTGTATTTAAACCGACGGCTAATAGGCTCTTGGCTAGTCAGGGCGTCGAAGGCTACGGGAAGAAGGCAGGAGACTGGGGTTGGGAGCGATAATATATCAGCCACGACGGGATGGCAGGGCAGGTTCGACGGGCCGAAGGGCCTGGTTCTGCCGCTGTGTCTTATGGTCTTAATGAAGTTTTGGGGTACCGGGGGCCCCAGAGGAAAGCGATCGAGTTAATACCCTAATGGTGCGGCGCGGTGGGGGGCGGTGTGGAATATTATCTGTTACAATTCAGCTACACCGCATCACTCGGTCGGTGAGGCCTCTGTGTCGGTCAGGGCCGACCATCTCCTAGATGAGCTGCCAATCACGGCGGACGAGCCCTGTCTTCCCGAAGCGACTGGTTTAGCCGCCCGCCTTTGCCCCCTTCCCCTGTCAGTGGAAAGGGTTCCGCTGGGCTTTGTAGTTAAGCCACCCGGGAAGGCCAGTGGCTGGACTCGGTTGTCAGGGGACATTTGAGACGAACACCCTTTGGGAGCATTAAATAGGCAGGGGGAGCTCACTCCCCCATTACCACCCCACCGCACCCGAGGTCCAGAACTAATAATAACAATAATATTCCCACCCCCCCTCGCCCCGCCAAAACTGATTGGTTTTAGCAACTTCTTTCACGGCTGGTACCATACTTGCTCGTGATACCCCACCATCTCCAAACACAGCTTTGCTTTCTCTGCGGGCGAGTAGCTTATACGTTTAGTTTCCGTTCAATTAACTCTTAATTTTATGCTAATTAGATGTGCGATTGTTAATGCCATTCCAATGCCCCGCTATTATTGAAACCACTAATTAAGGCATAGCCTGGCCAATAAATTATGTAAGCCTGTTTGTATCGCCATCGCAGTCTGCGTGCACCAGGGGAAGTTGTTCTAGATGACGTATAAAGTAAATATTTAGATGCATGGATTAGTAAGCGTTGATTTCAGCTTTCTCAGTCCCCCACCGCCGCACCCGCACCCATGATGTTCGGTTTCCTCCGAATCCGGTGCCTCCGTTATGCTTTCCCTGAGCAGAAGGTGGAAGTTGAAGAGACCTGCCCCGAGTGTTGCTGCCGTCGCCATTATGTCTGAGGAGAACTTGTAAATCATAAACTTGAGCTCTGTTTTAATTTTCCTCAAGGAACATTAACCGCGTGAACGGCGAAGCGTGAAGGCCACTGATGCTCGTTCCCGCCACCATACCACCAACCCCCACCCCCCCAACCTGTCTCCCAACCCCCGCCTCTCGACCCCCCCCCAAGCTAGTTAATGAAAGCAGAGTTAACCAGCTTGTGTTTGTCAGGGTAACTAGGTACTGCCGGATCCCACAAATGCGTCTTATTTTTTTTTCCGCTCGTTTCCAAGCCCCGTCGTGTGGGAGGGGCCAGCGCCGCCTCTGCGGATTCTGATTGGCCGGCGGGAAGGAAGTTGCCCGCAGCCGACGGCTGATGAATGCAAGAGAAATGTCAGTTTGATAAGGACCTTCTTTTTCATCGCTACCTCCCCCCACCCCCCCCGCCATCACTACCACCACCACCACCTCCTTCCCCCAAACACCCCCTCCCACCCCACCCCACCCCCCATCTACTCCGGCTCAACAATTTCAGCTGCAGCTATGTCATGTTCGGAGAATTCTGCATCCAGACCGTTTTCAGTGAGTGCTTTAATCTGCTCCGGCCAGGCTCAGCCTTACTGCCCCGGGGGTTATTTGTCCCCTCGGCTAGACCGGGGCTACGGTGCGCCGAGCTGTCATCCAAACGACGCCGGGATGAGCCAACAGCAAGGTTTCAGTCTGGTTCCACATCAGTACGTGCCAGGCATGGCGGGGTGGGCGACGCCACCTCCATCGGGCCACGCAAGCCGACTTCAACAGCTGGGTGCTTATTCCTACCCCTCTGGCGTGAAGGAGGAAGCCGGCTATTGTGTACTGGACGGGGACAAACATCCGAAGGCGGCCGCGGAGGTCTCCGTGTACCCGAGAGCGATTTCCGAAACGTGCACCAGCGGTGGCGGCAGGGCCCCGGCCATCCCCGTCTATTTTCGCTCCGAACCGAGCTACGCACCCAACAAGCCGACGGATTACAACCCGCCGCAGCCGGCCTCCGCTCCCTGCCCGGTTCCGGCCAACGCCGCCTTCGCTCGGCCCTTCGCCACTTCGTCCTCGTCGGAACCAGGTGAAAGGCCCGTGAAAGTCAGCGGCGCAGGCGACCCCGGGAAGCTCAGGGAGGGCAGAGGGTGTGACTTTGTACCCGATGCGCTCACTTTAGAATTTCCTGCCGCCGATCGAGCTCTCCACAAGAAACAAACTAAAGGTGGGTAAAAATAAAACCCTGGAAGAGGCAATTATACGCATGTGGATCAGGAAAACAGCTCAGGCTCTCAAATCTGCGGCAAAGTGACTTTATTTTAAGCTAAAAAGGAGCCTTTTTTTTTGTCCAGACCACAAAGGATTCCCAGTACAAATTAATACCTGAAGTAATTTATAGAACAGGCTCTTTACGGCAGAGTAGATTGCAAACACGTTCAAACGACCTTTCTAAAGATCAAAACGTCCAAAGGTTTCTGGCGGTGCAGGGCGTTTCTCAATCGCGTTAAAACCCCGTTGTAAACGTCCCCGATTTAAAAAAACATCTCCACCTGAGGAAAAAAAAAGGAGAATGTTAAAGAATGATCTGAGATTGGTTCCGAAGAACGGTTCTAACTGGCGTAACTTCAGATGCACAAACTTAAAATTCAGCTTTAGTAAACAGCAGAAAAAAATCGAATTGTGCCAATGTTGTTATGTAGCCATGTAATTTAGATACAGTATCATCTAAATAGACAGTAATTTAAATATTTATATAAACTCTTATATATCTATCTATCTATATATATATGTATATATCTATCTATATATATGCATGTACGTACTAACAAGATGCATATGATTATATATGCGTGTAATAGTACAATAGTACGTATGCGTGGGATGGAAGGGAAACCAAGATCAGCATTCTTGGGCGGACGTTGGTGTGAATAGCATAATGCATATAGATACGTGTGTGTGTGAGAGAGGGACGGGGGGAGTAGGGAGAAAGAACGAGAGAGGGGAGTGAGAAAGAGAGAGGGAAGGAGGGAGAGAAAGAAATAGATAGATAGAAAGAGAGAGAGGAGCTGAGGAAAAGAGGGAGGGGAGGGGGAGGGAGAAAGAGAGAGAGAGGAGTGAAAGAGAGAGACAGTGGGAGGGAGGGAGGGAAGTAAAGAGAGAGAGAGAGAAAGAGAGACGGAAAGAAAGGTCAAGCGGAAGGGACGAGAGGGGAAAGGAATTTGTAAAATCTTCAAAGGTTTTAATACGAGCATCTTTTTTAAAGGTTAACATGCGCATTATTTGAAACAAAACCACAGATTATGGAGTTCACTATAAGCAGAGCACTGGCGATCAGTAATACTGTTCGTCAGTTGTTCAATGTGGGGCCTGACATCCTGGGAGCCGCCACCGAAACATCCAAACCCGACAGCCTTTTTAATGTTGGGTCGTGTATCAAAACAGCCTAAGATGCAATCATAAATTCAAAATCCTGAATATAAATAAAATGGGCTCGTTGGCACCCTGCGATGTTTACTTAAGGTCAGTTTGGTATGACATGGGACTAAATTATGGCGCCAAATAGAAATTACATCACCCAGAGTCGCGGCGTTAATTTCATGGAATCTACTGCTCCCATAGACTCGATATCCTCCTGCTCATTGAATTGGGAAGGAGTGAGCGACACTGGCAAAGGAATCAAAATAATTATTATCCTGAACGAACACAGACAGACTTTCCCGATCGGTGCCTACAATTTCTCGCTGGCAGACTCACTTTAAAGGACTCTATAACTAGATTTATTGCTTATTCGTCTATTCATCTGTCTATTTTATACTCACTATTATTTATATTTATTATCTATAATTTGTCGATTTATTTATTATTTACTTCGTGCTATATATTTAATTTATTATTTATGATTTGTCTGTTTGCCTTCATTTATTTATTTACCTGCCTATTTATTTATTTGTCTATCTATCGATCTATCTTTCTATATATATGTCTGTCTATCTATCTACCTATTCGTCCTTTTATATCTTTATCTATCTAGTTATTTATCTATTTATTTAACTGGTTTATTCACTATCTATCTATCTGTCTATCTATTATCTTACTTTACCTTTGTCTCTGCATAGTTTGTTGTCGGTTGTTTGTCCACCTCTATCTTGTGGGAGTTTTTCACCGATTCTGTTGTGTTGCTTTGTATTTGCTGTGAACGCTCACGAGAAAATGAATCTCTCGCGTTGTATATGGCGACGTACACGTACTTTGATACTATGCATACTTTGAACTTTGAATTCTCGTTGTGACCAAGTTATGGTCGTATTTTTATTTCAAAGTGATGAATATTAAGGTTTTTTTAAAAGAAGTTTTGCTTACTAATTCCCTTCCTAAATCTACTTTGTCCCATCAGTAATTATGTACACGTAGTCCCACATATTTTCCTCCCCAGAAGAGAGGAAAGTTTGAGCAATCACCAGAATGCAATAACTCGGAGGAATTTGTAACTGACTCGGATCTATTGTAACGAAATTTCTTCCACCTATTCCACAGAAAGTGCGGCAAATTGTAGAACAAAGCCATTTCAACGTTAGTCCGCAATCACTTTGTGTGCGTGTGTTTTTTTTTCAATAAGCCTGCTGGTCTTCAAAAGTTTAAAATGGTCTGTATTCTGTTTGTGTCAAGGTTTCTTTTTAGGGAGATGGCGAGACCTAAATATCTGTCGATCAGGTTGGCGGGTTGTCCTTTCGTTCAAGCGCTGACTTTTATTGAGTGTTTACCCACCTAATCGGCCGACATAGACCAAGGGACCAGTCTCGACATCAACTCACAAAGGCGCACACAAACTCTTGCATTGTTATGGAAATCTAGACATGTTAGTGACACGACACACTTCCAATTTTAGTCAAAGTATTGTGAATTGGCATCTCGCCCCCTTTGTCCGGCCAACCACCTCACCAGGAGGACAGGAAGTTTCCCTACCTGGTCATTATCAAGCTGAAATTTTGTACGTACAGATAGCTTATTGATTTTATTTGCAAACTAGGAGTCCAATCAGACAAAGTTAGAATTAATAAACTATCCTGGCATAGTTCTGCCGGCCTATTATTCGGATTCACTGGTAAATATCCTCCTTCGAGTTTCCTAGTCACTGGAGCTGATCGCTCGTCGATGGCTAAGTTCAATTCCATAGGGAGCAAAATCATAGCCAAATGTTTTGTTTGCAAACTTTGGCAGAGCACTCGGTGTTTGCAAGGAGCAGTCAGCATGCCAAGCTTGCCGGCGTTTCTTGACGTCCGCGTTTCTACTTTAGTGCACGACTAGACATACAAGGCAGGCAGCTTCAGGCACAGGGGCAAATAATATTCCACAATAGCAAATAAAGATAAAGTTGCTAGGCGTCTGATCACGGACACTCAAACAGTTTCTGTATGTGAGTTAACTTGAGTATTATTATTTTTATAGTGATTGTATTCTGTATCGTGTGTGTGTGTGTGTGTGTGTGTGCGTGCGTGTGTGTGTGTGTGTCTGTCTGTGTTTCTGTTCCATCGGACCTGGAGTCACAATAATTTCGTTCTCTTTTATACTTGCGAATCAGAATCAGGTTTCTTGTCACCGGCATGTGACCTGCAATTTGTTAACTTAGCAGCAGCAGTTCAATGCAATACTTCTATAGAAGAGAAAAATAATAATAACAAGTAAAATAAGATAATAGCAAATTAATTACGGTACACGTATATTGAATAGATTTTTAAAAACCTGTTTTTAAAAAAACGGAAATACTGTATATTAAAAAAAAGTGAGGTAGCGTCCAATGATTCAATGCCCGTTTAGGAATCGGATGGCAGAGGGGAAGAATATGCGGGCAGTGGGAGAATCAACCCCCTTGTGTTTCTTGATCTCATCACCGGAGATTCATCGTCACGCAGCCCTGCCACTTTGATCCGGCCCACAGCTTTAATTACCCAGCCCCAACACTTGCCTTTATTGGGGTCTTGCCCCCTCCTTACACAAGTCATCGGGTTTGTGGGGGTTAATCGGGGTGCGCCGAGGGTTAGTTTGGGGGGGGGGGTTGTGTCTCCTTGTACTTTAGAGTTGGGTTAGGGGGTGGGGCTGGGAGAGATAATGCTGTGGAGTTTAGTGTGGTGAGGTACGCGGGGCGCTGGCGGATAGTGTAGTGTCGTGGCTACGGGCTTGTGGGGGGTTTAGAATTAGGTTTGGGGGGAGGGCTGTCAATTTAGGAATCGGATGGCGGAGGGGTATGACGTGAAACAATCCTGAGATTAATAACACACATCAAAGTTGCTGGTGAACGCAGCAGGCCAGGCAGAATCTCTAGGAAGAGGTACAGTCGACGTTTCAGGGTCTTCTTCAGGGTCTCGTCCCGAAACGTCGACTGTACCTCTTCCTAGAGATGCTGCCTGGCCTGCTGCGTTCACCAGCAATTTTGATGTGTGTTGCTTGAATTTCCAGCATCTGCAGAATTCCTGTTGTTCACCTGAGATTAATAGCTCGGCACGGACTAGATGGGCCGAATGAGCCTGTTCCTGGCGCCGCAGTGTTGTACGACGCTACTATTGGTTGAGTTGGGGTTCCCTTCGGTTTTGTGGGGGGTTTTTTAAGTCCAGGGAAAGATGAAACTCGGCAGTATGTTGCTATGTGAAATTATTTGTTGCAATGTCCTTCATTGTTATTAAATTCTAATAAGTACCAAATTTCCATGAGAAGAACTCAGATGTAAAATCAATAAAAGCAGTTTCCAACGCATTATTAACCTACTTGGTTTCATAGCTTATTGTCGGGCATCTTAACCATGGACTAAGCTGGCTGGGCATTGTCCCCATTTACCCATCACCATCCTAGTTCGATACAAAGTCTTTTCCGATTGCTTGAATTTGTATTTTCATTTTCATTATTCACTCTGCACTCTGCTTGGCCTCATTTCATCTCGGCATTTTGGACACGCAGCCTAATCTTTACAAACGCAACGACAACAAAACTCTACCGAGTTAAAAGATCTTAATTAAAAATTTCGTTGCTCAAAAGGCACACGTAGCATGCAATTTGCATGCTGTTACAAACAGTCTGAATTAAGTAAACTGTAGGGATAATGAGGGTACGACTCCCCTTCTCTCAAGTAGGTAACTCGCCATCTGCAAAATAAAAGATCTGGAGAACTTTCAGACCCTCGATCTCGGAAGAAAGAAATGCTAGAATTTCTAATATTTGTTACTAGCATTTCAAAGGAAACATGTGGCAACATGTGTGTGTTCAAGGTCAGTTCCACCCCCCGCCCCCCAAAAAAAAGACCAAAGACTACTAATCTGCCACGGTTGCTTAAAATCAGAGTGAGGGCCTTAGCGAGAATTTACTGCAAGTTTGTGACTTTAAAAAACGCTATTGAGGGACGAGCGCCAACGCATTTCTGAACGGACAATCAACCCACACTTTCATTTTATTTTTCCTCCCTTGTTGTTTCACTTACTTAATTTATTTTTTTTCTTTCTTATTCAAGATTCAAGATTATTTCTTGCCGTTTCCAGTCGCACAAGTGTACAGGAGAACGAAATTGTTACTCCGGATCCGAAGCAGCATTTTGAAAAAAAACACACACAATGACATAAAGAAAACAAATAGAGAAAAAAAATAACATAAATACGTAAGACAGCTTAAATACACAGATTGCTTGTACGTCCACAAAGTGACGCTAGTCACGGGTGTGTGTGTGTGTGTGTGTGTGTGTGTGTGTGTGTGTGTGTGTGTGTGTGTGTGTTGTAATTTATAGTTTTCTTAAAAAAATTATACATTGCCGCACCGCTGCCTCAAAGCAGCAAATTTCACGACATACGTCAGTGATATCGAACCTGATACATGACGAAAGAACTAGCTCCATTGAGTTTAATATCGGGAATTGTAGTGAAAAGGCAGGCAGGTGCGATGCCAATTTTGAAAGCCATTGAACTGTCCACAAGTTCATTATCAATCAGTAATCATTTGCAGGTAAACTTACGGAACACAGGCCAGCAGAGCACAATACAGGCCCTTCGTCCCGCGATGCTGTACCGACCCGTTAATCCATTAATATAGCGATTGTTTTCCCGCCTCTCAGCAGATGTTTGAAAACTTCCCGCTAAAGAAGGGCTCGGTGTCCCACTGAAAGTTATTTCCCGAAGAAGCTATCATTTTTCAATGTTATCAATCCTGACAGGAAGTAAACTTGCGGCTACCTCTGATATCCCATGGCTTCCATCCTTGTCCTTCCGAATCAGGAAGATTATAGCGTACCTTTCACTTACTTAAAGCCACCGTCCCTGCTTGGGCATAGGGCGCCGACAGCAGCTCCGCAGAGTTCTCTGTCCCGGGCCGGTCCTTCAAGTTGGCCCCAGAGTTCAAAGTTCAAAGTAAACTTATTATCAAAGAACCCTGAGACTTATTCTCTCTGGATATTCACATTAAATACAAAACACACACACAGACACACACAGACACACACACACACACACACACACACAAAACCGAAGCAAAATAATAATAATAATAATAATTAATAAGCAATAAATATCGAGAGTCTGGCCATCTTCAAAGATCCGTCCTCTCCCAGGGATGAAGTCTCTGTACCTCCGAGGTTTTTTTTACACGGTGGGGTTGCCAGCCCCACGGCCCACCCTCCTCCTTTCGCAACTGTGCTTGGGACCGTCTGTGGCAGAGTTGAGCATCGTTCGGAACGGTGAAATTGCCGTTGATATTCCACATCACATCAACCTTCCTTTGCCAACTATCTTAACGGATGCAGTTTACAGAATTTCATCAATTATACTTCAGCGTCCATCGTCTGTAATAATCTCTCTATAGATCTAAACTCAAGAGGTTCCTCTGGTGCTGGAAATCTTCCCTTCTCCACCCTCCCGCCCCCCCCCCACCCGGCTCCCCGCTTCCTTTCCAAACCTGCTGAAGGGTCTCAGCCCCGCAGATGCTGCCTGACCTGCTGAGTTCCTTCGGCACTTTTATCTGTGTTACTCGTTCACTCTGTCGATACAGGTACCGGAACATGAAATGGATACCGATCAACACAGGAGATACCGCGGATTCTGGAAATCCAGGGCGACACGCACAAGATGCTGGAAGAGCTTAGCAGGTCAGGCTGCGCCAGTGGAGAGAAATTAAGAGCTGACGTTTCGGACCAAGGCCGAAGGCCGCTGCCCGACCTGCATTTTGTACGTACAGTACTGCTCTAGGTTTCCAGCATCCGCTCAATCTCTTGTGTTTAAGGTATAAGTTGCTGTTTTGGAAGTTCATTGCTTCAGTGTTTAGCACTCACAGTTTCATAAACGCATTCTGAACAATTTAGCACTTGCTTTATAATTATCAAACTTAAAGGCGGAAGTTTCAATGATGGAATGGGAAACAAGATGCCTCCCAGCTACGCTGGTGGCTCCAGTGAAAACACCCCAGCCCATATTCCATTTTCCAGCTCTGCTGATGTTATATAGGGTTAGTTGACTCTCTGTGTTTACAGAAACCAACATGTAAAAAAAAAATCAGCAATGTAAGGAGGGAACGTTCATTTTGTAACTTAACAGCTCACTTAAAATAGTAGACATTGATTCCTGGAAGTTAGCAAACGTTTAATTCTTTTAATGAGATATCCTATATTTTAAACCATAATCAAGCAGACAGATAGATTCTTTTTTAAAAAATCATACATACACAGATACATAAACACGAGAAAGTCTGGAGATGTTGGAAATCTAAAGCCGCACACACAAGGCGCTGGAGGAACTCGGCGGGTCGGGCAGCATCTGTGGAAATGAATGAGCAGTCGACGTTTCGGGCCGAGACCCGTCTTTGGGAGTAGATAGTCAGATAGAAAGAAAGAAAGATAAATAGATAGAGATAAAACTGATGGAAAGATAGACGAATGGATGGATAGATGAATAGATAGTTAGATGAATAGGTAGATGGGTGGATAGATAGATAAATAGATAGATAGATAGATAGATAGATAGATAGATAGTTAGATAGATAGATAGATAGATAGATATCGATACGGGGTTCCTAGTTAATTATAATTTCCTCCAAGTTATTGCGTCCTCTTTGCTTGATCCTATGACTCCTATGGGAAGGGGTACATACGAGATTATTTTATACATGTGCATTAATGTTTACTTGAGTAGCTAAAGAGATATCTGAATGAATTTATTAGGCAAAGTGGGAAAAATTAGTAGTATTGATCACATTAAAGAACACCATAGCTTGGGGACGGCGGGAGTTCATTTGTCATCAAAGCTCAGAAATGTCACCACATACAACTCTGAGATCCTTTTCCTCGTGGGCGTTCGCAAAACAGAGAAATGCGATTGAATGAAGGGGGGAAAAACTACATGCAATTAAATAAATGATTACATGAACGGACAAATAAAATAACAAAGACGGACAAACAACCAATGTGCAGAAAAAAATAAACTGTGTAAATTTAATGGAATCAAGGATAAACTACATACAAAGCCCGGCATAATTGCAAAAGGAGTTAACGATGCAAATACAAAACTAGCAACTGCAAATAATAATAGAAACATAGAAACATAGAAAATAGGTGCAGGACTAGGCTATTTGGCCCTTCAAGCCTGCACCGCTATTCAGTACGATCATGGCTGATGATCCAACTCAGAACCCCGCCCCAGCCTTCCCTCCATACCCCCTGACCCCCGTAGCCACAAGGGCCATATCTAACTCCCTCTTAAATACAGCCAATGAACTGGCCTCAACTGCTTCCTGTGGCAGAGAATTCCACAGATTCACCACTCTCTGTTTGAAGAAGTTTTTCCTAACCTCGGTCCTAAAAGGCTTCCCCGTTATCCTCAATCATGATAATGATATTGAGAACGTCAGTTTTAGAGTCATTGAAAGTGAGTCCACGGGCCGCAGAAGTTGCACTCCATTCGTTTCAGTTGCTTCTTCAGCCTTGCAGAAGTCGATATGAAATTTTAAATTGAATTAAGGGGGCAGTCACTTTGCTTGCTTATCCAACTGTTGACCCCCCTTTTAAATAATGTTGGAATTTATTTGGACTGATCGCGAAGTTATGCCGCACGACCTTCTGCAGCATGCCATTGCGGAGAAGGATAACAGTGTGAGCGGTCCGTTATCCCCCTCAGCGGACAGGCGGACTCATTCTCTCGTCCCTACTGGGGAAACTCGCTGAAAACCCCCGCGGCGTTATACTGTTGCCGCTAAAGCCGGGGGGAAAATCAGTAGTGTAGTTTAATTTGTCAGGTCGTTTGACAATTTCTTTCTCCCGCTTGACAGAAAGCCCGAAGGCCGAGAATACGATAAACTGGATGACGGCAAAGGGGGGACGGAAAAGACGTTGCCCCTACACCAAACATCAGACGCTGGAGCTGGAGAAGGAATTCCTCTTCAACATGTACCTGACTCGAGAGCGCCGCCTGGAGATCAGTCGCAGTGTGAACCTTACCGACAGGCAGGTCAAAATCTGGTTCCAGAACAGAAGAATGAAGCTGAAGAAGATGAGTCGAGAGCACAGAATTCGGGAAATATCGACTGCGTTTCCCATCTGATGAAGCTGTTGTGATTTTCTTTTCTTTTTCAATTTAAGGACAAGACGGTGGATGATCTCGTTGTGGAAATCCGAATGCTACAACGGTATTGAAGGTGGGGGTGGGGTGGGAAGAGGGAAAGACCGGAGGAGGGAGGGAGGGAGGGGTGGGGTGAATTTGAGAGTCACTGGCAGGAGTTGCAAGTTCCGGTCTAGTCACGAGGGCAACTTGCAGAGACGGGAAGATGTGAGAAAGCGAGTTTGTAATTTTAACATAATGGGCTTTCCGGGGGGAGATATGAAAGCCGAATAACTGTCTTTTACTGTAGAAGAGACCATCGCTTTTCATCGGCTAACTTAGAACCATTTCTCATAACATGAGAAAATAAATTGAAGAGACAAAGGTTTTCGATGCCAACAGTACATCTGGCTGGTCATACACTGTATATAAATATTTGTTCTCTTTCGTGCATATAAACAACTTTTAGTTTATCCATTTATGCATTAAGAAACTTATTATTTTAAGGCAACTTCAGTTCATTGAAGGACAACAGAGGGATCGGCAGTGATTTGAGTACATCATGCAGACACCTCAGACGTTTAATCCGCATGAGTATCTGAAGCGTTTTTCATAGTATTTACATCAAACGGCGCAAAATAGGAAGAGCCAGAGGCGGGCGACAACGCAGAGGATTCTGTTCATCACAAGAAAACTGTAGTAATTCTCCTCAATCTTATTTCAAGTTATGTATAGCAGGACTGACGATGAATTACGTCATGAACCACTTTGCAACTGCAGCGAGAGCCACCGTTCATTGGGTCATTACTTTTGGCCTACCAAGGGAGACTTCTAGTCATTCTCACTTACGTATTGTTTAATATTACATTAAGTTAATGCAGAAGGACTGATGGCGACAGGGACCACTTTGCAGGCAAAGGGAGGGTCGCCAGTTGTTGAGTCATTATTAACTGATACACAGTTTTTCTCCTATCCATTTTCCCAAGTGCCAAACATGATTACGTAGGCAACAGACTCAAAAATGGATGAAGGGTCTCGGCCAGAAACGTCGACTGTTTACTCTTTGCCATTGACATGTTGAGTTCCTCCAGCATTTTGTCTGCGTTGATTTGGATACCCAGCATCTGCAGGCTTTCTCGTTTAAGTATTCTCAGTTGCTAACTTCAGCCCATTGCCCCTACCGGGGCAAAGGACGCTGACCGTAATTCGGCTGAGCCCCCCCCCCCCGCCCCTGCTCTGGGCCAGTCTTTAGAGCTGTCCTCAGGGCCAGACCCTCTTCGAAGATCCTTCCTCTCCCGAAGATGAGATCTCTGGAGATTTCTATTCAATCAGGACCCGCGGAGTAGACAAAACATTTAACTTAATACAACGTTCAACAGAAACAAGCAGCAAGATTGAACCCAACATGACAAGTTTAAAAGTATATCACTTTAATATACATGTGTGTCTATATTACACACGTTAATATATGTTGTTTTTCTTTCTCTCGCCATTTTCCTTTGACAGGCTCAAAGAAGCTAAAATTATTCAGGAATAAAGTAAAGAGATATGGACCATATCTCTTAAAACTAGAACAATTAGTAAGGGCTTCCGCTTGGCCTTCCTGTAGCCCTAGACTTTTAGGGGACGTGGCTGGTAGCTCCTTTCGCAGCCGGACTTGGGACCGTCCATTGCCGAGTTGCCGAACATACACCTATGTATTCATATTTTTTCCCCTCAAAGTCTCAGATACGTCCGATATTGCAGATTAAGTTAAATAGAGGCGCATGGATTAACAAAACTATGAAGCATTGCTTGCTTTTTAAAAAAAAATTAAGATTAGAATACAAATATGCAAGTTTCACTAAGATGGCTTCACGAAATGAGTGTAACCATCAGGCCCGATGGAGCTTGTGCCGCTATTCAATGAGCTCGTGCCCAACCTTTCACTCCCCTGCATTGACCCCATATCCCTTGATCCCCTTAATATCCAAAGCCCCCTTGACCTCCTCCTATAATACGCACTGCGACGAGGCCTCCTCAGCCCCCCCACCCCCAAACTTGGGTAGAGAATCCAAGCTTATTTTCTTAAAAGAAGGAAACGGCCTTTGAAGAACTTGAAACAAAAATCGCTTTGGGATGATGACGACTGCTGCCGAGGTTAACAAAATATTCTGGAATTGAAGGGAACGGCTCGCGTCTGGAGATTTCTATTAAATCAGAAGGCGCGGAGGGGACAAACTATTAGTTCCATGCAGCGTTGGTTAGAATAACAGAAACAGGCAGCAAGGTTGACCCCAACATGATATATAATACGAATATTATGCTGAACCCAATATGATATTGTCCAAAATTATCTTGTTATTTTTCTCTCTCTCTCTTGCCGTGCTGTTTTGACTGATTCAAAGACGGTAAAGTTCTGCAGGAATGAACTTCCACACCTGGGTCATACTGTATCTCTTAAACAGAGGACAATTTGTAAAGGCTCCCTGTAGCTATTAATTTCATTTTTTTTACGTTGCAAACTGCTGTTGACATCTTCTTCCCCGCACCACCATCCTCCCGCACCTCGGACCTCACGTTGGGCGACTAAATATTAATCAAGACCGAGTTTAAAGTTTAGCTTCACTTTATCACCCTGTTCCACGCCGTGAACCCGCAGAGAACCGTTCCAACCAATGCAAATCAGAAACCAATCAATCGAAACGAAGTCGAAATTACTTTTGCAGATTGATTTCATTTATGCAATTAAAATAGGTAGGCACAATGCTTTTGAAATGTAACACCCTCTGCATTCCTTTTGAATATCTGTTGTTGTAGTAACGTGGCTGAGCCTACTCAACATATAAACATATCATTGTCGTCGGCTATGTCTGTTGCACATTTAGTGGATATTATACATAACCTGTGTTTATATCGAGAAATAAAAATGATTTCTAAATGTTCACCAAAATGTTTGACATTTACTACATGCAAAAAAAAAATTGCTAATCTGTCGTCTCAATCAGCTTCTCACGTGGCGGAAGTTTGTCAGACACGATATGTGTGACGTTGGATTAAAATGTAATATTTATTTTTTTTTGAAAATGATGTGAAGAATATTGTTACACCAAAGATGATTAACATGGCGACCGTCGCAACTTTATTGTTATCAAGCGCACCATCTCCCTTGCAGAGAGGGAGGGAGGGGGGAGAAAGAGAGAGGGGAGGGGGAGAAAAATGAACTGCTACTATTTGAGAAGTGAATATCTGAAACCCATATCAAAAAGTGTTTAGTTTTCATGATGTTCCATCGATTGTAGTGAAATTCCATAGGAAGCATGTTCTGTGTATTTCAAGGCCTGAAGTCGGTGCATCTCTTCCTGGGCCTTGTTAAGGTCAGCACAGAAAACAAAATAAAAGATAATAAAACTGCGTGTTTGCCTGGATTTTTGTAGTTGCACAAAAGGTTTCATTTTTAAAAAAAACACACAAAATTGTGCGTAGCGCTTCTTATTCAGTGTTTTCAAATCTATTTAACTTTGTTGTGGCTATTGGTTCCCCCTTGAAGTCTGGCTCGTGTATATCACGCACCGTGGTTGGTTGATTGTGTACCCGTGAAATTGAACCGAAGTGGACAACTTGGTAGTTGGGAGAGGTGGTGGGGGCGGGGACGTGTGTGTGTGGGGTGGGGGGGGGGGAACACACGGACAGAGAATTGCGATTTTCCCAGCCCTAAAGAACTCCCTTCCAGTTTGAAATGTATTTGGTATCCGGTGTCGATGATTTAAATACCATCCAGACGGTCGTAACCTAATTGTGGGCACCGGCGATGTTCCACGGACGAACACGTCTGCTTTTGTAGAAGTTTTTTTTTATGGCCTCTAAATGGGTTTGGCAAGTTGCTGTCATGTAGAACTTGTTGGACTTGGGCAGTCTGGCTGTGAACAGCACGCCACAAGGCAGGGTTTTGAGATCAGGGAAACTATTTTCCTTCTCCTTGCTTGGCAAAGTCATCAACTTGGCTTTCAAGATTTTGGAATACACGGGAAGAAAGCGGTAGGACATTGTTGTCACGTTTAACTGTTGACCTTTTTATCAGGGTGGCTGACAGAGATTTCTACTTTATAGAAAGTTGAATCTTTTAGATATCTGTCCCTCCAAAAACAAAAAAAAATCGTTGATACAACATTTCAGAGAGCAGTTTCAAAAGTAAGAACACTTCATGAGTACCCGCGGTGTCAGACGAGTAGAAAGAATGTTGTGAATATTTTCTCCCCCGACGTTTGTGTGGCACGGACACTGCAAGGTCAAAATGGTGCGGTCCGTGAGATATTCGATCGACTTTTCGTCTTATTCCTTACACGCGTTTATTTTCTATTATTTGTTACTGTTCTTTTTAAGCAATCGCGTCCAGCTATCGGGTAAATCGGGACGTTATTTTGCCGTTCGACGTGCTCGGTCCAGACTTTTGCCGCCAGAGAAAATGAACTGTCGAGTGACTTAGGTAGTTTCATGTTGTTGGGCTTTTATTCGACCGCAGTGACAGGAAACTGCCTGAATTACCCCAGTTATCGTCGTCGCAAACTTTTGGATTTTATTTAAAATGCGGAATATGGCACGTGCCCGAAGAAATTTTGCTGTGATTATGCATTGCGGAGATGCAGAGGTATGGCAACAACAGCAAGGCCAAGTGTGGACTGTTATCGAACATTAACTGAGGGATTAATGTGTCTGAAAGCCTTGCCTCGATATATGTGTGTGTGTGTGTGTGTGTGTGTGTGTGTGTGTGTGTGTGTGTGTGTGTGTGTGTGTGTAATGTTATTTTTGCATTTTACTGCGCAGACGTTGTTTTATAATTTACCCAAGTATTATACATATATAATATATATATTATGTAGAAAATATATTATATATATATGCTATGTATATATATATAGTATACATGTATAAATGGTTTATAATGTAGTAATGTTATTTTTGCATATATCTACATGTATATATATGTTACATATGCAAAATAGCACTTCTACATTATAAACCTTTCATACTCCGTACATTTTCCTCGGGACTAAATTATATAGTTTCAGAATTGCTTTATAATGGCAAAAAAAAAGACTTTTTGGATTTATCGTCGCATATACGCTCTGATTTGCATTTCTATGGGTATATCTTTCTAACTCTTTGTACTTTGTTGTGTGAAGATCGGAGAGCTCATAAGTTGTTGTTTTTTCTAAAAAAAAAATTCCAAGTTTAGTAACAGGTCAAAATAGATCAACTGCTTGGGCACATTGTAGTGCACAGGGTGCGTTTCATAAGCTAACCTGGTCGATGTTAAATTGGAATTCATGCAAAACTAGTTTAACACACCAGATCACAAA
Source organism: Mobula birostris (assembly GCF_030028105.1). Classification (NCBI taxonomy): domain Eukaryota; kingdom Metazoa; phylum Chordata; class Chondrichthyes; order Myliobatiformes; family Myliobatidae; genus Mobula; species Mobula birostris. The sequence continues at coordinate 8,440,215 of NC_092402.1, forward strand.
GTTAGGTGAACACGTTGTTGCACACGGCCAATCGCTAGTTGACCTTGCAGTCTCACAGTAATGATATTTTATTTCCCAGAATGCAATATATCCAGCCGTGAATTAGTCTCATTCCGTAATAGAGATCGTCCAGAACTCGATATTGCAGAAAGAACTGGGACGACCCCGATGTTATCCGAGTGAGGGATAAGAATAATAATCTTGAGATGATAGTAATAATATTTTACTTATAGAGCACTTTTCATAAAGACGATGTAGTTCAAGCTGCTTGATAATGGGGTAAAGTCTAAAAATACAATTAAAATCATGAAAAGAAAAGGCAAAACATATTAGTTTAAAGCAAGGTTAGACAAATAGGCTTTGAGCTGGCGTTTAAAAGTGCCAACAGATTCTACATCCCTTATAATCTTGGGCATCGAGTTCCACAGTTCAGGGGCGTAGTTCCCAGAGAGAAAAAAAAATCTAACCTGCCCTGCCAATTTTCTTTTGAGGGAGATGGTTTAAATTTAAGAAGCGGACGGAGGAAGGGCTGGAGCAAACATTTTAAAACTCAAGCGACTCTGTGATGTGCTCATGTCCCTGGGTCACTGAAAACTTAAGCACACACACACACACACACACACACACACACACATACAGACACACACACACACACACACATACATACACACACACAATCACACACACACACACACACACACACACACACGAGTGAGAGAACTTTAAAATCCAACTATCCATTTAAAATGGCGGGAACCAATACTGTAAAGAGCAAACAACACGCACAAAATGCTGGTGGAACGCAGCAGGCCAGGCAGCACCTATACACCAGCATTTTGTGTGTGTGTGTTGCCTGGATTTCCAGCATCTGCAGATTTTCTCGTGTTTGCGAATATAAAGAGATAACACGTTTCAGACTGGACCTTTTCCTTCTGAAGCTGAAGCTTTAGTTTACCTCTCGCTACATTCGTGCTTGATTCATTCAGATTCTGCTCTTTAAAAAAGGGCGGGGGCTGGGGGAGGGAGCTTTCCTTGCTATTCCACAATTCCTTGAGTTTAGCTCCATGTTTGCAATGTCTTACTCCTCAATGCCCTCGCAGGGATACTGGTGATTATCGAAGAGAATTGAAGAATATTTATAATAATTAGTTTTCTCGTGGCTCATCCAGGGGTTGTAAATGGACTATTCTCCTTCCTTCCCGCGCTGCATGCTATTTAATACAAACGCGATAGACTCGGTTTCCATTCTCATCTGCATGAGTTCAGTTCGCTGTGCAATGCACTGGGCCAGAGGGAGGGAGCGTCATCTCGTCATTGTTAAAAGATGCAGACCATTTAAAATTTCATTTCAACTCGTCGGGCTGCACAGTGTGCCAGCAGCCGGGAGCAAAAGGCTTGATTACTATGTAATACATTCAGGTTCTCAGATAAACCTCGTTCTTTACTGTTGTATTCCTACCCCAAATGCCTTCAGCGACCCCGAACGACAGGACTTTTCTAATATATATATTTTTTTTCCCCGAACCCTGCTGCTGTGGCCGCAGACAATCGCCATTTTTCGCTGGCAGCGGTCCGGATCTGTGGCCTAAAACGGCTTTAAAAATATAAGGCTGTCTGTTTGTTCTGTACAGAAAATGCCCACCGGTGTTCCCTATTTGAAGCACGCAATTCCACTACGGCGACAGAGCATAGACCTCCCTACTGTAGAAGCAGCCTTCAATGTCTTTGTCCTTTTTACTGTCCAACGTCGTCAAGAAGCGGCCCATATTCATTGTATCCAATTTAAGAAAAAATAGCCCCTATTCTCTCATTTGGGCAGTGTTACCTTTAGTGTCTGGACACTCATTTGTCTGATCATGTAAGAGAGAGAACGGTTTTGTCGCGATTATTCCATTTATCTCGAGTGGCCCGTTTAAAAATATATGAACTGTGAAAGCTGTGAAAGTCCATTCGATATGAAGATTTTAAAAAAACAGTCGTTTTCTTATTTAACTATTTGTAGAATGTGAAGCTGGCACATGCAGGATTTCATAGTTCTGTGTAGGCCAGTGTGCTGTCACTTTAAGAGCTCCTTGAGGCTGCCTTTTTAACATCTGCACAACAATAGCCAGCCCGACTGGCGGTTTTCCTCATTAAAAAAAATACCCTACAAACATATTTTTTAATGTATCTCGCCATGCTTCGAATGACCAGAAAAACTAGTATGTATGTTTTACGAATAGTATAATTATGTAGTTAATGTTCTCACAGTTCGCTCACTTGATGGTCTCCAGGAACTATAATTATTTTAGAAACATATATTTTTCACTCTCTCTCTCTCTCTCTCATTTGCAATTAACATCAAAGAACTGTATGTTCTAAAAAAAAGCATAGTGTGTATTTGCAATTCAGTTAATAAAGTACTGACCATAATAAATTATAAATTTGTTCCATAGCTTTCGAAGCTATGAACCTCTTATTCCGTAAGATATGTAACAATCAACCCCCCAAAACAACGTGCAAGTGTGAGGTTTTTCTCCTGATTCTAACAGCCATTTTATGCCAAGTCACAGGGACACTGGTTCTGGCTGCACACGTTATGTATATTTTTTTCAAATATATAAATAAGGCTATTTCTTAGACGAGCTTAAATTATGACCCTGCACCTTAATAGCATTCTTTTAATCAATGATTAAGCTATGCGCTCATTAAGCTGAAAATATTCTCAATTTATTTGGCCTGGTTTACGGCTGAACTTTTGAAAGTATCGTAGGGAAATAATGGTTTTTATGGAGAGGGCCCAGAATAATGTCATTGTTTTTGTTCAGGGCAAGTGAATCGCGGTGTTAAATTGTGACAAAGTAGGCCGTGTTGTTAAAAATAAATTATACAGAGTGCAGCGTTTAATTTTCTTACTGGTGTGGTCAAATATTTGAGTATTCTCTCTTCGTGGTATAGTTTAATTATTCAGGCTTTTTCGTGCATTTAAGGATAGGTTTGAAAATCGAGAGGGGAGTCCAGGATCAGCTTCTTCCCCTATCGCCTCCGGATTTCTCAATGGACAATAAAGCCATGCACGCTACCTCACTACTTTTATTTGCCCTCTCTTTTCGCACTGCTCATTTGATTTAATTACATATATTTCTCCTTGTAATTTATAGCGTTTTAAAAATTATGTACTGCCGCAAAACAACGTGGACACGTTCTGCAAATGCTGGAAATCCAGAGCAAGCGACACAAAATGCTGGAGGAAGTCAGCGGGCCGGGGATACATGACAGTGATATTAAACCTCATTCTTATTTTGATTCTGAACCTCCTTGATCATGATTGACCAAGTCGTGATTATCGTATCAGCGAATACGCAGATATTGGCCCCGATGTTTAAAATAAAGATGAACCCTGTGACCCTTTTCCCCCATTGGGGGGCCAATGAAATCTGGTACAGTAGTCCATTCCCCTGACATTAAACTGAATTTAAGACATAATTACTAAACGAATGATACCTGAGATCCGACCAGAAGAACGACCGCGTATATTTAAATTGAGTTTATGTCAGGGAGCGGGGTAAATTTTATAAAATCAAAGTTTGGCCAAAAGGAAAAAGATGTATTGCATATAAACGGGGCTCCCACATAATCTTTTCCCTTCGACATAGCATGTGCTGTGGCCGGACTGTGCATCAAAAATACAAGTTATCCCACTCAGCTTACTTAATGGGTGTGCAACAAGGTTAAACGCCTTTGGTCTCCGTGAATTAATTGCATAACGAAGGTGGTACGGTAAGTTAGAATTTCCCACCAATACAAACCCTCAGTTGACGTTGAGTTTGAGTACTTCGCCGGGAATAAGGACAAGCGTCATCTCTGATTTCCCATTCACGATTGTTTTCCCCTTTAACTTTAGTTCCTGATTCAAATAACTTTTTCACCCCCCCCCCCCCGGGTTCTCAAGGAAAGAAAAAAACCCAAAATAGTTAGATTCAAAATCTTCCAAACTTGTTTAATAACGTTTCCAGTACAGAAGTACAAATTACCGTTACTCGCGATCCGATGTAGCGCAAAAAAACACAACAAGATGTAGAGCTCAATAATAATAGAAACACAATAAATATAAATGCTTAAGATAGCTTATATACACAGATTGATTGTATGTGCGTAAAGTGACGCTGGGCACAGGAGTGTCTGTACATAAAATAGATAGAAACATATCAAGAGAGTAAGTATTACATTTTTTAACGGTTTATGCATAGCTCAACATCATTTCTCAATAACTCGCCTATTGGTTCTTTGTAATTGACCGGTTATAAAAGTTGACTTCTTCGGGAATTAAACTCAGTCCCTATACATGTATTCCACACCGTCAGTTGTTGGACTCAAAGAAAAGTTTTGGAACAATAAGTTGTCTTTAACCGAGTCGGGTCCTTATTGCGAATTTTGTCAAAATTAAAACATGATGCCTTGTCACGGATTACAATGTAGTCTTTTACCATAGTTTCTATTTATATAAATATATATTTATATATTTAAATAAGCAGAGAACGCGCGTAATTCGATAACAACACCATATTATCTCATTAGTATTACTAACACAAATGTAGGCGTTCAAACCCGACGAAGTTGCTAATTCTTTCTACCTTACACACACACACACACACACACACACACACACACGGACACACACGCACACACACACACACACACACGGACACACACACACACACACACGGACACACACACCCACACACACATA
>NC_092402.1:8447443-8524943 GCF_030028105.1 Mobula birostris
CAGGAAGAGAAGGTGCCCTTACACTAAGTACCAGACCCTGGAACTGGAGAAGGAATTTCTGTTCAACATGTACCTCACCAGAGAGCGGAGACACGAAGTGGCGCACCTTCTCAACCTAACTGAGAGACAAGTGAAAATCTGGTTTCAGAACAGGCGGATGAAGATGAAGAGACTCAGTAAGGAGCATCTGAAGGAGTTCGAATGACGAGCTGCTCAGTCCAAACTTCAGCGCGTAGCCAGTTACTGTTTCCACTGCAATATACCCGTAAAACCCTACACTTACTTCAGACGATCAGCCCTACCGGGGCATGGGCCGCCGAGGGTCCTCTCTCCTGGGCCAGACTTTCCAGTTGTCCCCTAGGCGCAGCCCAATCCCCTCCCAGAGGTGAGGTCTTTGAAGCCTCTGTTGGCGATTTCTGTACCTCTAGGTTTTTGCTTTGCGGGACGGCGTTGGCGAGTCCCGCGGCCAGCCCTCTTCCTTTCGCAGCCGGGCTTGGGACCCTCGGTGGCGGAGTGGTAAAGTCCAGAGAAAATCCGCCATCCGTCCACAACAAAGGATAGCCCGAATGCCAAGGGTCTTATTTCGAAGATTTTAGTGCATTCGTTCACGAAATAGAGAGTCACGTGTAAGAGATTTTATTGCGGGATATTAAGGAATACGACTTCCTCTCATCATTCCATTCTGTTACTGAAAGAGAGAGGGAGAGAGAGAGCAGCGCGCTTTTATTCCTTCTCCGTTCTCTTGTCTTGAGGGTTTTTAAAGAAACTTCAAGTTGTTTATAAATTATTAAAATTTCTGTGCTTCTTTCGGTAATGGTCGTGGTGCCGCACCGAGCTCCAGAGCAAGATTATTGAGAGAAAACGTCTTTAAACGACTGTTGATTTTTTAAAAAATATCTCTATATATATCTCTGTATTAATCCTTTACTGTTTTGACACGACTTACTTTCAGTTGTTTACAAACACGGAGTATGTCTAGGATATGGTTCAACGTTTCAAATCGTTTTTTTTTCGTTAGTGTTCCTCCCCCCCGCCCCCCCATCACGTTGGTTTGAGGATATGCACTCTGATATGGAAATGTGATCACTATTTAAGCAGTGTGAGTATGTAGCTGCAGTTTGTGGACCTTTTACTCAGCGCTCTTGGCTGAGTTTGGCCTTGTTGTGATTTTGTATTTTTTTTAAAAAATATATATGCAGAATCCAGAAGCCCGGATTTTTAAAACGAGTGGTTGCCGCTCTCCGGTGCCTGCCCCGCTTTGTTTGGGTAACTTTAACCACGTGGCTTTCAAACTAACGGTAAGCCAGATGAACACGGCGGGGGAGAAACGCTAACGAGTTATAATGTAGGATTTCGTAACGTTTCAGGAGCAGAATGCCGCATGGGGGGTGGAGTGAGGGTGGTGGTCGTCGGGGGGGGGGGGAGAAATAAAGTTACCCGCAAAGTTCTGCGTAGGAGGTATCTGACCATGTTGCCCGGATTGTGGTTACCCGCCAAGATGAAAGGAAGGGGATTGATAAATAGGTCATTTCTGCCCATCTTTAGGTCTCTGTCCGCTGTGGGGCCAGAGTTAAAAAACTAAAAACTGTTCTTCGTTTTCGTATATTTTACACTGGAGGTTATCGAATCAAGTATCTTACATGAACACCCCCCCCCCCCAAAAAAAAACAATCGGGATGGTCTTAGCTTTTAGTTTATTCCCCCCCTCTCTCCCACCCCCGTGTTCCGGAACTGTCGAATAGCAGCAGCGCATGGTCGCTGTATTTAATGTAATTTTATATTATTGACGCTAGAAACAGTGACAGGTCGAATTCAGTGAATGATTTAGAACAAAAATCGAGCCGTTGATTTTATTCTGTGTGTGTGTCTGTGTGTGTGTGTGTGCACCTAACACCACAATCGATAGATGGAAATTTATGAATGTATGGGATGCGGACCGCGGAATAAAGCGCAGCTGACGATTAGACATCGAATGTTTCTGCGTGACCTCGCGTCTCTTAATGTTTTTCTTCTTCTGGGCCTTGCCCCCGCCACTGGTTCCAAACTCTAATTCTTTCTCTGGCCCTGAGCCAGCACTACTAATAATTGGCAGCGACCGGTATCTTTATATCTATTTTTAATAAGTTTTGGGACAGGGCTGAAAATAAGGCGGGGTGGGGTGGTGGCAAGGACAGTGTGTGTGGGACGACGAAAGCCAGCTCTTAAAATCGCAACGGAAGCAAATACTGATATGATGAATCAACGGGGAATATAGTCGGGCATCACGTCACCGCCTTCGGACAGGGAGTCAGGCTGCCGGACGTCGCATAATGCGGTCCTTCAGTTTTTCCCTAGTAAATTCCCCAGCGCAGAGGACGCAATGGGTTAGCGTCTGTACAATAGCACAAAGCAGAACAAAAACAGAAATGCGTGCAGTTACTGGGAAGAGAGAGAGAGAGAGAGAGAGAAAAGGCGCGCGCGTACACACACACACACACACACACACACACACACAGACACACACACACACACAGACACACACACACACACACACACACACAGACACACACACACACACACACACACACACACACACACACACACACGGCGAAGTGTTGCTCTCATCAAAGTTAAATTGAAACGCTTCCGCCGGAGAAGGAACACCATCCGAGATTGATGCTGTAAGATTTCAGTATAGAACTGACATTCAGAGACTGGGATCTACCCTCCATATGTGATTTTTTTTTTAAATCGATAGAGGATCTGAAGAATTCTCTATTTTTGACGTGTTTCAGTTCCTCGCCGAGCGAAGTACGAACGGCACAATTAAAACGCAATCATACCTCGTTTGCTTTAAATATTTTGTTGTCCAGCTCAAGCGACTAACTACGAAAATCCGTGGCGTATCGCGGCGATTGGAACATAATTATAGACTTAAAGGATTCGAGTGCAAAATAGCGCGTTCTTTCATGCAAGGTGCAGTTCGCATTCTTCCAGAATTTACATAAATTATGAGGACGCAAAATACCGTTACTTCTGTGGCCTGAAGATTTAGTTGCACGTTTCATGGCCTGGGCGGCAAGTAATACCCCGCCAACCGACCTAGGCGAGTTAAATTTCTCAAGGATTGGCATGTTCTCCTTATTTGCTCAGTTTTAGAGGGTTTAAGCAGCTTTTTATGCATTTCGCAGCTTCAGGAGGTTAATAGGAAATTCCTTGTTACTCAGTATATGCACAACCACCAACCTGGCTTGCAGTCTGCCTCTTGGCATGTCCATACATGAATATACATGTAGTATAAGCATATATATATGTGCATGCACATACACATATAGTGTATAAGTACATATATGCGCAGATACACGCGCACATGCATATACAAATATATAATACAGATGGATATATATACATATAAATGTGAATATGTGGATAGACAGTTATATAGGTATCTAGATAAATGAACTGATAGATAGATATAAATATAGATAGATAGATAGATAGATAGATAGACAGATGATATCAAGATGCATACTTCTGGAATATGCGTATAAATATGCACGAGTTTTTGTATAAAAGACGAGGTTAGTATTGTAAGCTACGTAAATTGCTTCAAGACTTCGACGATCTTATTTTTGGTAGCTGCTACTTCCATATATATATTTAATTACCCACCGCAAAATGTGTCCCCTAGCCAAACTGTTTCAGGGTTGACACTGTGACAATTGCCATGCGTATCTACACCCTAACATCCAGGAAGGATATTTCAACCGAGGGTATTCAAGGAAGAAAATTGTATGTGCTGCTTCAGACTTCGAGGTTGAAGTTTAAACCTCAAACTTGGCCGCATGTGGGGAAAAAAAGAACTTCTGAGAATGCAATATGTATTTGAACACCGTGATGAAGGTAATGATTTCCATTGTGTGTTCCGGACAGATGACATTTCTGCTGGATATTACCTGCAAGACCTTGATAACGAAGACTGTTTATAATTATGTGGAAAGAAAGAGAATTCGTTACCTTAAAAGCTTCAGGATTTTTCTTTGTAAAGGTTACAGATGTGTTAGGGGCATAATGAAAATTGAATCTGGGATTCGATATTTTATAATCCCTTGATATTAGTGCAGAGTTCGCAGTCAGTTTCTGATTAAAGTCACCAAATGCTACCCTGAGATTCATTTTCTTGCGCGCATTCACTGTAGATACAGAGAAACACAACAGGAAACAGAATGAGACGCCTCACCGCGAACAAAGGCGGAGAATACAACCAACGTGCAAACGACGACAAACCGTGCTAATACAAGAGCGAGAGAGGGGGGAAAAAACACAAAATGATAATGATAGACAAATAAGAAATAAATAATATTGCGAACATGGGTTGTCGAGTCCTCGAAAGCGAGCCTGCAGATAACGGGATCAGTACAAAGTTGTGGTGGATGAAGTTATCCCCGTTAGTTCAGGAGCCTGACGGTCGAGGGGTAACAACTGTTCCCGAAAGTGGTTCTGTGGCTGCTTGAAGCAGCTTTTGCTAAGAGTCGATGGGGGAAAAAAAACTATTAAAAGGCCAGTATGTCGTATATTACCACTAATATATCAGCAATTTCAATTTTTAATATCTTTTTTCGTTAACACGAGAGACAAGAGCGAGTTAAAAAAAAAGGAACAGAAGCAAGTATTTGACGCTGGAGGAGGAGGAGGAGGAGGAAGAGTGAGGAAGTTGTCTGTCATTATAGGAAATTCAGTGATTGCGCGGCAATAAAATAATATGACCGCTGTAAAAGTTTATAGGGTATAAATTTCTGAAGGTTAGGAATTGAACGTCTGTAAAGCAAACACTGCAAGTGCGGGGAAAAGACTTTCAGAACCTATTAAATTAAATTCAAATTTAGAGAGCGTCAGGTATTAAAAATGTGACTTTATTTCTAAGGGAAATATACGCACAAGAAAATATATACATATATATATATATTTTTAAGGGGAAATGTGTGGTAGTGCGGAGAACATGCTTTTTTAGACCCTAAAGAAGCAACGCCCTCTTTTGTTCTACTTTCTAACCATTGGTGGCTGCCAGAACTTACTGCAATAAAAATAGCGCTGTACAGATTCTGGCGAGACGTCTGCCCCAGGTCTTTGAATGTGTTTACAGTCCGCGCACAGGCCTGGCAGATCATTCTGAAAGTAAAAAATGTCTTGGAGGTGGGGACGATTCCGTTTTCAAAGCGTTCTTTCTCTCTTCCCTCTCCTTGCCTCTCTTCTTTACTGCCTCATATACGAATGTATGCTGTGAGCAATTCGCTCTATACTATTCAGGATGTTGTTAATTGGCTATCCCCACCCCTACATAACACGATGGACACAAAAGAATTTAAACATTTCTCCTCGCTATTCTTTAAGACCAATGATTTCTTTTTTACCTCCAGATTTCATCACTCAGTGACGCATATTTACCAATATTGCGCCGTGTGTTTTCACAAATCCAGGAAAATTCCCTCCATTTGCCAGTAGGTGGCATCAATGTTCCACTAAACTCGATCGTGGCGCTTTACCACTCGTTAGTCCAAAAATGCAAGACCCATGGCCCTGTGCACTTGTATACATTTCCTAACATGCCATCTCTTTCTCGATCAGTCCTAATGCGCAGTAAAACGAAAAACACTGCATATCAGAATTTCCCCTTCATTAAAATCTTCGCTCTAATCGGTCATTTTGCACTATTTGTCTCTGAAAGCTGTTTGAGAAAGTAACTCGCGTGCCATTATTTATGCCTATTTTTTTGTCAGATACTTTAGTAGGTGTTAATAAATTCGGTCATTTTCGACCAGGCGGTCTGTGGCATGAGACATTGAGTTTAGAAAGTCGATCCACATCAAACAACTGCCTATCATAAAGCGACGCATGTAATGGGCAAATAGCTGGCTGCGTTCCCTGCTTAAAGAACGCTCTTTTTTTAAAAAAAGTGGGTATTATCAATAGTGAATGCTTAGTTTCTAAATGAAATTTCAGTCCTCACATTTAACCAGCCTCGGCTGCTTCGCACGTCCGAATTATGGCCGGCCGTCCATTCAACAAAAAAAACAACCCACACGTTTTCACTGGAAGCAAAAATAAACCAGAAGGCAAGGACGATTTCTTCCAGGCATTACCAGGCTTCCGTGTTTCATTCACACCAGGCCCAATGATAGCGTCTGTTGTTTCCTGTTGTTTTGAACCGCTTGCTGGATTTTAAGACTTGCACAGTTCTATTTTAGATTCATCTGCCGCGTTCACGTTTTAAAAAAGCATTAACGTTTGGCAAGGCGAAAACAATGCCGGGGGGGAAACAGCAGTCCTTTTGAATCGAGTTTTGTAAATGGACCTTCCATCAACAAGGAGGAAAAGCTTCATTTGAATCAGGGCTGCCCCTGATCTGTTTCTGGCATTACTTTTTTTTATCATTGTGTGTGTGTGTGTGTGTTTTTTAAATCTTGTATTCTGCTTCATTCTCCCGCTCTATTTACGGATGGTTCATGTATAGTCCGCAGCCCATACTTCGAGCAAGACAGAGTCAGGCAGTGAGAAAAAACACACAGAAAGGCGCTCAGAACAACCATATTATATATATATATATATATATATATATATATATATATATATTCTTTGATGTATTCGGGTTTACACGGATAACTTCAGATATATAATTCGCAATTAGGACCACACTGTATGTACACTTACTGCACGTCCAAAGGCGTTGCATGTAAATATGGTTCATTTCTCGGCTTCTTTCTACCACCGTTCACCGTGCGAATAAAACCCTGCGATTTTGCATTTCAGACAAGCCAGTTTAAGGACGTCTTCTCCTTTCGTGCAGGAGGCTCCTGTTCTATTAATTTCAGTATTACCCTCCTATGTGGTGCCGCTCAGACGCTAAATTATCAGCGCTTATCCCATTAAGGCGGCTCGAGCGCACAGATATACAATTAATTGAGTTTTATTTGTGTGATTCCGTCTAGCGATTCAGCGGCACATCAGCAGAAAATGAAACTGAAGTCTGGGCATTAACCCATAATAGACAACTCTCGCTGTGATACTGAGTGTTTAGGTGTACGTGGAACCAGCGCTCTCGGTAAATGCGATGGTACTGCCTTCGGAAATTACTGAAAACTTAACTGTAAACAATTTAGGTAGGAGCAGATTGGTTTCTTGGAAAGATTTTAAATATGTATATAATAGCCATTACGTGCGTGTTTAGCATGAATATTATGCATGGACAGTGTGTTTGTGTCTGTGTGTGTGTGTTTGTGTCTGTGTCTGTGTGTGATGTGTGTGTGTGTCTGTCTGTCTGTGTGTGTGTTTGTGTCTGTGTCTGTGTGTGATGTGTGTGTATGTCTGTGTGTGTGTTTGTGTCTGGGTCTGTGTGTGTGTGTGTGTGTTTGTGTCTGTGTCTGTATGTGCGTGGACGTGTGTGTGTGTGTGTGTTGTGTGTGTGTGTGTGTGAGAGAGAGAGAGAGAGAGATAGAGAGAGTGAGTGTGTGTGTGTGTGTGTGTGTCTGCCTTTTGCAAACTCATAAAATTTAAATGCTCCAAGCTAAACTTAGCAAGTGCTGTTGAAAATATTCTCGGACAAATTGGAACCCAACCCATAAAAAAGCTACACATTGCCGAGAGAGAGAGAGAGAGAGAGAGAGCGAGAGAGAGAGAGAGAGAGAGAGAGAGAGAGAGACGTTAAATTATTTGTTTTGTTTTTTTAAAAAAAACAGCAACAACACTTACAAGATATCGAGGAATCCCCAATATTAACAAAACAACCCCCAAAAACTATCTGGAGCACGTCACGGCCACAATACCTCATCATAAAACAAGAATCACGTGGGTGTTCGCGGGCCGGACATTCACAAGTTGTGAACTCTTTTTCCCGTCATCTGATATGAGTTTGTTTTTTTTAAAAGAAACGCCCTAAAATTCTTAACCTAATTATCCATTTGTAATCACAAGAGGGTCGCGTTTAAGAAGCAGGTATCGTTTGTGCGAAATTCGCGGCATTGATGATAATCGTGCTGTAGCTAAGCAGCAAGTTTGAAAAGAGCTTTGTCGTGTTAATCGACTGATCTGTTCCGATTTTTGTATCAAATTTCACGTTAAGTCGCGGGTGAAAATGAATATATAATGACCTCACAATGTAGCAAAAGGCGTTGCTGAATATGAAAAGCAGCGACATTGTAACGATTGGAAAGTTGCCCTGTAGTCTTATGAAATAGGACGGAGTCGGCTAAAGTTAAGTCGTGCAGACGTCAGGTACAGGTACTTGGAAAGGACAAACTTTCGAAGATAAGCGGTTTAAATAAGCTACTGAATAATTGAATTTTTATCGTTACCACGTGAAAGTAACTTTAATGCAACTGCTTTTCAAAACAAATTATTGTTCTGAAACGGGAGTATTTTCAGAATCGAATGCTTCTTTCCCCAAAAAAAGTTTTTTAAAAAGTATTTTACATACTTCATTTCGTGAATACATTTCAACATCGCTTTTCTTTCCTCCACGAGGAAATCCTTGTTCGATTAGCTGACAATATCCCACAGGCCACGGCGGATGTTATGAAACGTGGTATCTGAAAGAAAATCTCATTTGGTTAAACATAGTAAATTTGGACGCACTGAGTTTTTGTTTTGTTTCCCGGCCCAAGAACTTTGGGATTTACAGTGTTTTCCCTTTGATAGAATAGAATCGAAATTTATAGCTTTTGGATTTTCTTCTGATGTCCAGATATACTGGGAGATTCCTATAGAGGGGAAGTTTAGACATCACTGATAGGAGATCGGAAAACGGCGAACTGTTAAACAGTAGAAAATCGGTAGAAATATTTTAATGAATATATTTAATAAATAATAAACGTTATGATCTGGAATAGTTGTAATGGAATTGATACCGGAAAGTTTTACTTTCATATGTTATATTTTATATGACTTCTAAACTGCGTTAAGAGCGAGAAGACTTGCTAATTTGTGTTAGACTTGTGTTTGTACACGGGCAATTCCGAATAGCAGTACAATCTGGGCTGTTTGCAGTGGGATCTCAGCTCTACCAAATCTGCAGAACTCAATGCTTACTTCCCCACCAAACGGAGTATTTTGCGCATTGGACTGGGAAGTATTTCGGCGTCAGTTTGAAGGGGTCTGGAATTAATTCGCAGCCAATCGTCAAAGCAACAGCAACAACAAAAAAAAAATAATAAAAACATTTAACAATAATTAGCAAAGGGTTCAATGTACCTCACCATTGCTGAGTTTAAAGGCAAATAATGGTGCAAAAATATATATATATGACCCAGGATTAGCACAGTTTCCCCTCAAGTCTCCACTGGAATTCAGCAAGCAGTGTCAACTCTTGTAAATAATTTTTCATTTAGTCTCTAGCTCTCTCTCTTCTTCACGCTTTTTTTAAATAACGTTTTAAAGTTAAATTGTTTCGGAGCAGGTTCGTGCCTTCCCTTGTTTTTTCACTGAGCTGTTTATTAGGACTCACTGCACTTGGCGACGGCAGGAAACCCTCGCGTCTGAGCTGGGGACTAAAAGAACTTCAGTGAGAACAAATTTACAAGCTATAATGCGAGCCCATAAGGAACTGCTCCCTAATTGCATCTTATATTAAATATTATCGTTGCATAGATCTGCAGCACGTGTGTGCAAGTTCATTGTTTAAAATAACATACCTTCCACTTCTGAAAACCTATATGTCACTGTTGCACACAGAGCGTCTCATAAAGACACTAACTGCAGTTCACTGTGCGTTATAAACAATAGCAGACTGCGTTTTTATTGCGATTTGCAGTTCCTTAATCTCTTCCCTATAGTTCTCAGCTGACTGTTACTGTCTCAGGCCCCGTCCAAGCACCAGATAAAAGGCTTTATTAATAACGAGATAACGGGTCATTAAATTGTTAAATACCACTAGAACTCCTCACTATGATTAAACATAATTTTTTTTTCAGAAGAAGAATCCCCAAATAATTTGCATAAGGGTACTGCCGGTCATGCGGCTATGCTGCAATAACTTGGGAGGAAAAATAGCAATTAGGTCCAAAGTTGATGGTAATTAGATTTTGGGTTTGCTACTGTACTTCCGTGTCTTGTTAATGTAACTCTGACCTTTGGAAGAGCCGCATATTCTCATTAAATGGTTTGGAAATTAACGTCTGCCTCTCCATCCACTCTGTTACAACAGAACAGTTACTTCCCCTTATCAATCTTTTGGTGGCGTATGTATTTCATCCGCTGTAAAGCGGCTGATATCCCGGTAATGAACATGGTGGAATATATTAATCCGCATATTCCCCCCTCTCTCTCTCTCTCTCTCTTACTCTCACTCACTCACTCTCTCTCTCTGTATCCTTCTCTCATTCCCCCTCTCTCTCACCATTCCGTTTTCACGCGGCGCAGTGTCCGTACGGAGGAAGCAAAGCCAATAGGACGTGGTTGGGCTAATAAATGCAAATTATTATGGAAAGAGACGGCAAAATATGAAACAACTCATTTGGGCGGAAGTAAATGACCGAAAACTGTTTATGAGTGAACCGCTTCACGAAGATGTGATACCGGGATACCGTGTTTTCAGATCAATAACATGAAGGCTTAATTTTCTTAGAAACAAAATCCTCGGCGTGTTTGTTTGTTTACCCAACACCAAGTTCTCTCCATTCAGCAGTCAGATCTAGTCCTTTCCAGATGAGCTCATACTTTGTGAATTCGCTGTTTTCCAAGTATAAAAGCGGGGACACCCTCCGTCCCAATTATTATGACTGTGGGTTCAGCCAGGACCTGGGTACCAGAGCCACCGTGGTTTATGGACCCGGCAGCGGGGGAAGTTTCCAACATCCCAGTCAGATTCAGGATTTCTACCACCACGGCGCGGCCAGCCTCTCCACCTCTGCGTATCAGCAGAACCCGTGTGCGGTGACGTGTCACGGGGATCCCGGCAGCTTCTACGGTTACGATGCCTTGCAGAGGCAGCCGATCTTCGCCGCCCAGCAAGAGGCCGAACTGGTCCAGTACCCCGACTGCAAGTCGGCGGCGAACAGCCTGGGAGAAGAGGCGGAGAACTCCGAGCAGAGCTCCTCTCCGACGCAGCTATTCCCTTGGATGCGACCGCAAGGTGAGACGCGAGCTGGAAAGACATTAAAAAAGAAAGAGGGGGTGAACGCGAGAATAAGGGGGTGAAGTCTCTCTCGCACACACACACACACAGACAGACACGCACATACTAGAAACGCAGTGCAGCTTTATTTCCCGAGCCAATAAAGAGAGAAAAAAAACACACACAGTAACTTTAGCGTTTTATGATTCTAAACTTCAGTACTTGTAAATTGCTTTATTCTTTAATGGTCCTGAAGGCGGTTTTTAAGTGTAGCATTTTATGCGCCGTTTGCGGCTTTATTACTAGTTTATGGCACAGTTCTTCCTGAGATATTGAATGGTGTTTGGGAGTGTTTGAATCCTGTTTCGGTAGCCTCGGTGTAACAATTACGGAAACTGACTGTTTGTCCTTCTTTCTCATTCTCTTTCTCTCTCCCTCTCTTTCTCCCCTCTCTTTCTTTATCTTCCTCTCTCCCTCTCTCCTCTGTCTCTCTTTCTGTCACTCTCCTTCTATCTCTGTAACTCTTCTCTCTGTCTCTTTCACTCTCTTTCCGTCTCTCTCTCTTTCACTCTTTCCCTTTCTCTCTCTCTGTGTCCTTTTTTTGCTCTCTGTCTCCTTCTATTCCAACCCCCCCCCCTCTCTCTCTCTCTCTCTCTCTTTCTATCTCTCTCTCTTTCTATCTATCTGTCTTTCTTCTCTTCACTCCCCTCTCTCGCTCTATTTCTATCTCTCTTCTCTCTGTGTGTTTCTAACTCTTTCCATTTCTAACTCTTGTCTCTCTCTGTCTCTCTGCTTCTCCGTCTCTCACTCTCACTCGCCCTATTTCTATCTCTGTCTCTCATTTTCTCTCCTCTCTCCGTTTCTTTCTCTCTCTCTTACTTGCTCTGCTCTATCCCCCTCTCTCTCTCTATCTCTCCACCCCCCCCCTCTCTCTCACCCCTTTCCTCTGTTACCCAGTAGCCGCAGGACGGCGCAGAGGGAGGCAAACCTACAGTCGCTACCAGACACTGGAACTTGAGAAAGAATTTTTGTTTAATCCGTATCTGACCCGCAAACGCCGGATCGAAGTGTCGCACGCTCTGGGACTGACCGAGAGGCAGGTCAAAATTTGGTTCCAGAACAGGAGAATGAAGTGGAAAAAGGAGAACAACAAAGACAAGTTCCCCAGCAGTAAGTCCGAGATCGAGGAGAGCTCGAAGGATAAGGAAGGGAAAGAAGACGAAGGAAATGACTAACATGACGATGCGTTGACAAAGAAGCGAAGTGCGGGCGTGAGATGCGGGACAGGCGTTACTGATTACTGTATGGTACAAGATATTGTACGGAACTGTAGACTAAAAGGACCATTTCAACTTTCTACCAAGCATTTACATTGTGTAACATTCTAGTTATTTAAGTGAGTTCTTGTAAAGTATTTAAAGTGAAGCTCTTTGGGGGGCATTGTGTTAGTTCGTGTGTTGAAATACCAGTGTAGATTATTTAAGCCGTGTGCACTATATACCAGCTAATGGCTATTAGCTTAAATTTCCCGACAACATGAAGCTGCCTACTTAAGCTTTAGCGATTTAGATTTGTGTTACTGTTTACGGCTTTGGTGTGTTTCTATACAGAGGGAGAGAGAGAATAAAGATATGTTTTCTCCGAACCGGCACGTGCATCAGCAAAACCCGTTTTAAAAGACAGAGAGAGAGAGAGAGAGGGGGGGGGGAACGAAACCCGGAGGAAAAATATTTCTTGGGGTTTACCTATGAGAATTTCTACCCGTAAACGCGAATTTCATTTATAAGGGTGGTGGGGGTGTGGGGTGTGGGGGGGTTGTGGAGAGGGGGTTGGGGGGTGTGGGGGTTGTAAGGACCGGTGGTGCGTTATCGTTTTACACAAAATTAGACCATTGTTAGGACGTGCAAGCTGCGGGAAGAGGAACATTAACCGCGAGGTTGGGGCGTTGGGGTTGAAATACATGATTGTGAAAACAGCGCTGTTTTTTTTAAAGTCCCTTTTAAAGGAAATTTCTTTGAATGAAAGATTTGGCAAATTTGAAAAAAAATACATATAGATACATATGCGCGCCGTGCCGGAAGAGACAACATAAGCAGATAGGGTAGATGGATACTGTTATTGAAAAGTGCAGATTAAAACATCAATAAAACATCGATATCACACTTGACTCGATTTGTCTTCAGTGACTTTTTTATTAGAGCCTCCAGTTAATGCTTGGAGTTATCTTGCCTCATTTGCGCTCGCCAAATCCTCCCCTCCCTCCCTCTTCAAGGGAACAAGTTGCAGTTCGCTTTGCAATATTTGTGGTCAATATGCCGATTTTTTTTTGTTTGTGTCTGCCCGACCGTTGCAATTTGCTGCTGGGGAGGGGGGGGGGTGGAGGCCGAGGGGAAAGAGAGACTCTACCGCGGCTGTCCTCAACCTGGGACTGATACTAAGATAGGCATCGATTATCGGAACTTATACTATGTTTTATTAGAATGCAAACGGGCCAAAAAAAAAATGCTGTTTTGACAAATGTGTAATCTGACTCCAACCTGCAGAAAGCGAATCGATTTCATTTCATTCCTTTTCTAAATGATCGATCAATCCAGCCTCTATACTGAAGGCCGGTTACTTCCCGCCTTATATTTAAAAGTTAGTTACATTGTTATCTGGACGCAGGATTTTTTAAAAAAAAATATTTTGGGAGAATATTTCTTCAAAATCCTAACCAAGGAAGCAATGGGTAACCTGATCCTCATTGGTCCGCCTAGTCACGTGCCGCTGTCACGTGCGCCGGGAGGAAAAAGGGGGTTCTTTTGGTGTAAATCTGGACTCTAATTCCGTAATATATCACCGTACCTCGTAAAACCGACACTGAAACGTCCCGGCCTACAAATCACCGACCAAATTATGAGTTCATTGTACTATGCGAATGCTTTATTTTCGAAATATACGGCCGGAACTTCTGTTTTTCCAACGGGGGTATTTTCCGAAACAACTTCTTGCGCCTTTGCCTCAAACTCGCAGCGGTCGGGCTACGGCTCTGGGTCAGCCTCTTACGCAGCGACAGTACCGGGTCTCTACAGCACCGCCAACAGCCTTCACCACCAGACCCCGACCATGTACACGTCTCCTTATGGCCTCAATGCGAACTCTTTTAACGTACACTGCTCCTCGTTCGACCACAATATCTCGTCGATGATGTGCGGCGCCGGGGATTCCTGCAAGCAGAGTTGTAGCAAGTCGGAGCAGAGAGAGGTAGACCCGCAATCCGAGAACTTCCGGATCTACCCCTGGATGAAGAGCTCAGGTATGTGGAGAGAGAAAAAAAAAGAGGAGTCTCATAAAACGAGACCTCTTAGAGGGACCGGGAATTACTTTATGGCAGGAGGGTGTTACACTCATTCATGGCATTCACTAAACAGCGGTATAAAATTCAAAGGTCTACCCCCACCAGCAATTAAGTC
The DNA here is from genome assembly GCF_030028105.1 of Mobula birostris. NCBI lineage: Eukaryota > Metazoa > Chordata > Chondrichthyes > Myliobatiformes > Myliobatidae > Mobula > Mobula birostris. Next base: position 8,461,979 of record NC_092402.1, read on the forward strand.
ACTGATTTAGATTATATTGCCTCCTTGTTAAAAATAAGAGTTGGGTAAGCGACCATTGAAATACAAACAAGGCAACACACTTCAAAGAAACATTTTTTTTGTCTCGTACCTTTGTTCTTTCCCAGTTTTAAAAAAAGACAATGAACCAACAATATCCCCGTGAGTCTCAAATCTCCCTTAAAAAAAATATAAACATATATCTCTGTTTAATCCCCCTTAATCTGCTCCGATTCTGTTTGGCTTCAAAGTTTTGTCTCCGGTTCTCGGGTGCTGTGGATGCGGTTGGAAGAGGTAGGGTTTGCAGGGGACTGTTGGGGTAGCTATGATGAGAGGGATGGCAGGGGGGCGTGCAAGAAATAGCAGACGAAAACCTTTTAAGTATTTTCGAATAAATTCAATTATGTGGGATACACTTAAAAGAGTTTTTAAAAAGAAGTAACCATGAAACTAATAGAGTGTTTATGTGTAACGTTTAAGGTGAGGGGTGCGTGCGTGCGTGTGTGTGTGTGAGAGAGAGAGAGAGAGAGATTGTGTGTGTGTGTGTGTGTGTGTGTGTGTGTGTTTGTGTACATGTGTGTGATTGTGTGTGTGAATATCAGTGTGTGTATGTGCATATGTGTGATGTGCCTGTGTGTTTGTGTCTGATTGTGTCTGTGTGTGTGTGTTATGTGTGTGATTGTGTGTTTGTGTGTGTGATTGTGTCTGTTATGTGTGTGATTGTGTGTTTTGTGTGTTTGTGTGTGTGATTGTGTCTCTGTGTGTGTGTGTGTTATGTGTGTGATTGTGTGTTTCTGTGTGTGATTGTGTCTGTGTGTGTGTTTGTGTGTGTGTGATTGTGTCTGTGTGCATTTTATGTGTGTGATTGTGTGCCTGTCTGTCTGTGTGTATGTATGTGAGTTATTGTGTGAGGGTGTGTGTGTGTGTCTGTGTGTGCAATTGTGTCTCTCTCTGTCTGTGAGTGATTGTGTCCGTATGTCTGGGTATGTGCGTGCATTTGGTTGAGGGTGGGGAGGTTGTAGGACTAGGGTGGGATATTGATGGGGAAGGGTGGAGTGGGGGGGGGGTGTTTGGTTCCATCTTAGCACCGGTGTTATACTTGAGCGGCCATTCAAACGCCCGATCTATGAGTGTTTTCTATTGTCGTGATAATGAATTTAGAATGTGCTCCCTTCCAGCACAGACGTGGCGACGGGCTATACCACAATGCTATGCTTCATGCCAAATTGTTGTATCCATTTTCTAGTTACCTGTCGGCTTCAGGTTACATAACATTAATTTACCAAATCCAGAAATCCAGACCGCGCTGACGATGTAGTACAAAGATTATTCATCAATAGCTCAAGGCCACTCCACATGGTTTTTTTTTGTTAAAAAAAACCTTTCTCAAAGCTAATTGTAAAATAGAAAATTAAATCAACGTGTTTCTGAATTGCATTCCACGGCAGACCATTCAGACCCATTGGTGCCGTTGAGACAATGTAAATTGTCTTTAATAATGAACACAACTGGTCCAGTTTTCAAATTACACATCAACGCGAACTTTATATTGATTGAAGTCGTGTTAGTTTCCGCGAGCCATATACTGAATCTGTCAATTCGGGGGTAAAATGTTGAAATTAGTGACAGACGTCAAGTGCTGGAAGGGTGGTGTTGATTATACTTTTAAAGGACCGATGGTACCTTGTTAGTGATTTTGTGTGTGTGTGTTTTGTTTTCTTCTCCCTCTCTCTCTACTTCGCTCTGTCTTTCGGTGTCCCTACACGGTCGGCGTCTCCAGCCTCGGACAGGAAGCGGGGTCGACAGACTTATACCCGGTACCAGACCCTGGAGTTGGAGAAAGAGTTTCACTTCAACCGGTACCTCACAAGGCGGAGACGCATCGAGATAGCACACGCGCTCTGCCTCACTGAGAGGCAGATCAAGATCTGGTTTCAGAACAGGAGGATGAAGTGGAAGAAGGAGAGCAAGGCCACCAGCCCAACTGACGCAAGCGAAGAAAAACAAGAAGAATAAAGGGAGGGGTGGGTGGGGGTGTGTGTGAACAAAATAAAACCTTCTGAAAATCTTAGAGCGTTATCAATGACTTTTTAGCAAATGGGGAGATTTATTCCGCATTTCTTAACATTGAAACAAAATACTACCTAAATCTGTAACTGTTCGACCTGTAGTTTGTATTGTACAGATAGGGGGACTGACCCGAGTCTAGATTGTACAAGTTATATATAGTAATTTGAATTAGGCTTTCTAATGTGGTGCATTGACCGTTACTGTAATTAGCATTAATTTACCACGTGTATTTAAAGGGAAAAATATGTCAGTGACCTATATTTGTTACTGTAATGATGTAATTTCTTGTTAGTAAGTATAGTTTTAATAAGGAGCTGTGTGTAGCCACAACCCCTGTACAGTTCATTGACGTGCGACCCGTATAAAATGGTGTTCTGGTGAACGTGTTGAAGGTCATTTCTCTGTACATTTCTTTTTAAAAGGAAAAAAAATATTTAAGAATGGACCATTTATATTGGTTGAGTTTACCCGCTTTACCATGAAGGATGTAAACTGTTCCGTGGAATAAAATAAGGACATTTTTTTTCGTTAATATGCCTTCCACTCCCAAGTTTTGTGCTTTAATGCAACGCTAACGCTCACCGATAATCAATTAAAACAAAGTAATACAGAAACGCAGAGGTTGGCTTTAGAGTCATAAACAAAAAAAAAACAAAATAACTAGAATATTCATCCTCCATGCCGGATTTTGATACTCGAGTGTTTTTTTTATAAACAAAAACCTCCTCTCCTCCTTCAATGGTGTAATGGTTCAGTTTAATATCAGAGAACGTATACAACATAGAATCTGAAATTTTTACTCTCCGCGGGCATTACTTAAGCAGAAAAAGGCATTTAAACGCAACAGACATATACAGAAAGTTTATATTTGTGTGTTTGTGTGTGTGTGTGTGTGTTTATATGTACGAACTGTGGCTATAGCAGTGTCCAAAATAAAGGTTAACATAAAGGCACACAGCGGACAATAGGACTGGGTTTGGGGGCCGGATATCGGACTAAATTTGTAAATTGTAACATATCTCGCACGATGCATTTTATAGAATGTGCGCAAATCCTAATTCGGGCTCCTAGTGCGTTAGTTTCCTCGTTAAAATCGCAATCTTTCAGGCAGGAGGGAATATTCTCCGATTTTATGCTAGGATCGCTGATAAACGGAGTCGGTTGGCACAATTCCTGGCGTGGAGGATTGTAACATTATCGGTGCATTGATTTGCAACTTTCCTACTAAGTATCGATGGCTTTTTATTCCCAATTCTTCTCCGGGTATCCGAGTACATTGCGTTCTGTGGAAGGAAAGGGCAAATTTTAATTTAGTTAGCCGGGATAGTCTTACTCATCGTCGATCTGGTCCTTATTTTTTGTAATTTCGGATGCATAGGTCGAGTGAATAATCGACCAAGAAAAACTGTGCACTATTACACCGAAAACACTGTGACTTCACTTAAATGCTAACCGTCAGAATTATAGGGATTACCTTTAGTTGGCGTGGGGAGGAAATAATTAACTCAATGGGAAAATCAGCTTTTGAAATGAAGTCAAGCCGATCTTGTTGAACCAAACGGGTTATTTAATTGTAATTACCCCCGCGCAATAATTGTACGTTACATTTCTTTTCCGCACGAATTCCGCAAATAGCGGGAACGGAGAAGGAGAACGACAAGAACAGTTTGACTTTCGAGAATTATTTTTTTAAATCTGCGGCGGCCTTCCCCCCAACACACACACACCCCATTCCCCCCTTCCACATCCCCTCCACCCCCGCGGAGCCACGCAGAATGGGGTTAGGCTTAAAGTGGCGTAGAATTAGGAGGCAAGCTATGTAAATCGTAACATTTTGTTTCGGAAAAGGTTGAAGAATTAAAACCCCCCTTTTTTGTCATTTCGCCTTAGCTGAAAACATGGCGGCGAGGGGGCCGGTTGTTGGTAGTCATGAAGAAATGCAATAAATTCCTTGTTGTTTTATGAAAATTTACAACTTTGTGATAGAACTTTATGAGTGAATCGGTCCTTCGATTGGCCGCTGCCGGTCATGTGGATAGCAACCGTGAGCATGAACTTTTTATGATTTCCCTTGTGAGTACATTGCAGCAGTCTTTTGGCCACCGTACCTTGGGTCGGTTCTGTGTCCTCCTCGGGGCTTCTATAGTGCTTTTTTTTTCAAACTTTCGTAGTTACCATTGGAGCTGAAAACACACACACAAACACACACACACACATACATGCACACATGCATACATACACACACAGGCACACACACACACACACACACACACGCACATATAAAGTAAATGCGATTTTTCCCCCTTTTTTTTGCAAATCTGCCACTTGTCTGTTGGTTGGGAATCTCAGCGGTGGACTCTCGGTGGCGCAAACCTCAGTGATGTGGACGATATCATTTTTCAAAGAGGCTCCAGTTCCGAATTCCCGTGTACATGACAGAGCCATGAAGTCCCCCCCCCCCGCCACCCACTATCACCCACCCACCCACCCACCCACCACCAGTCTGCGGGTGCGGGGGCTAACCGACGGCTATCAGTTTGGGACAATACTGTGCGTGACCAAAAAAAAATATCGCGCTGGTTTCAAAGTGAAATGGGGGAAAAACTCGAAACAAAATCACAGACAGCGAAAGGTAAGGTGAACATCAGCACGTACTTTACAACTGGTATATATATATTTTAACATTCGGCTAAACAAACTGTGTGGAGCGTATCACCGGGGCAGGAAGATAGCCATAGAGGAAGCATTTCGATATTTGTTGACGTCAGTTGGAGAATATCTTTGCTGTTATTCTTTCTTTCTCTGATAAGGTTTTTTTTTGGGGGGGGAGACTGTTGTATGAGGGTGCTGTGGAGGATGTTTCTTTAATTCAAATGGCAGACCTCAGCCTCTGGAGCTAATTTGGTTTCCGTTAGTCTTTCTGCGTTGGGTGTCTGCGGTGCACAAGTAAGGCGTCGGCTGTAAGATGTAACAGTAGGGAGCACTGACAAATCTGTGACTGTGTTCAGGGACGAACTCCGCTACATGGCGATGTTAATTGGGTTTCGAGATAGTTTATCTATTTTTTTTTCTCGTGGGTCGCTCGATACGTAAACAGTTTTATCCCGAGCAGATCAGGAAAGCGGGGCAGCGTGACGCAGAGACGTATTATGATTGTGTTGTTCGTAGTGATACATAGATACAAGTATATTCTTCCTATTGTGCCTGATGGTTGTCAATAATTCGCACTGAGTCGGGAGACGGTGCCGGAGTTACAAATTCGTACCTTCATGCTGTGAGACAGATCTTTTATTTCTGTTTGAGTGCATTAAGGTATCGTTTTGCATCAACAGCGGATGACTGTAAGACGATATAATGTACGATGGCGTTCAGGTCGCCGTGGTTTACAATGCTCCGCAAGCAAGAAGCCTGGTAGTTCTGCATTGGTAATATATAAGTCTACTCGGGAATTTTTTCCTCTCTCTCTCTCTCTCTCTCTCTCTCTCTCGCTGTTCTAGAGGGCGGGAGTGGGAGCAGCAGGGGCGGGGAGAAAGCATTTGTTGCTTAATACCGCCACCTCGCGTTCTCATGGACCTGCAGAAGTCGGAAAATTAAAGAGGCAGCAGGGAAGAAACTGTATCCGCAGAATTATTATTTCTTTTCTCTTTTTTTCCCCTAACCCCTCCCCTCAAAAAACAACAACAACAACAACAACAACAACAACAACAACAACAAAGGAGCTGAGCTGAACAAAAGAAGCGCCGGCGCACGTGCATGGACGCGCGCGTGCGCGCGCTGGCGCGGATGCATGCGAAAATTAAAAGGAAAGCGATTAAAATTAACCTTTTAACTCTATATATTCGACTGCTAACCCTCCGTGCATTTCAGAGGCAAATTAATTACTCGCTTTCCTCCTATTTCTGACCCCCACCCCCCTCAACAAAGGAGCAATTCCACGCCAAGGAATAGAATTGAGCTCATGTATAAATACATTGCAATTTTTCCACAGTATTTCATACGGGAAAGTCGCAGGATATCGAGGTCTCGCTTCCCCCCCCCCCCCCATTTGAATGCATTGAATATTAATGCCTCTCAGTTTGATAGCAGCCATTTTTTTTAGCAAATCCTGTTAAGCAAATGTCCGAGTGGCAGCTCTAAATCCGTTTCAAATTTAATCTGCCTTTCAGGTTTTCAACATTACTTTGCAAACCTCTCTCACTGGAGAGAGAAGGGGGAAAAAAATCCTCATTACAATCTGATATCGGCTAGTGCGATAGCCATGGGCCGACTTTCGCCTGGCCCTAGCTGAGAATCCGTACTGCAATAATGTACCAAAGACCACTGCTATTTCAAGCGTAACCAAACCTGTTGTAAACGAACTTTTGCCTTTTACAGTCCTACCAGTGGTTATTTTCACCACCACTATCACCCCCACTCCCCTCCCCTTCAGTCCTCGCACTTTGAAAAGAAGATTTTAACGCCCTCCGCGGCAGAGATATGTCGAAATCGAGATCAGAAAGTTAGGTGGCCAATTTCAATGGTCAGGAAGTGAGGTGGAATGGAATAAAAACATGGGTATCCTCTTTAAAATATGACAAAAATATAGCAGCGAAAATTCAAATGAATTATTCATAGATCCTGGGTTCATTTCTACCGATTGTATATAAATACATTGCAATTTTTCCACAATATTTTATACGGGAAAGTCGCAGGATATCGAGGTCTCTCTCCACCCCCCCCCCATTCGAATGCATTGAATATTAATGCCTCTCAGTTTGATAGCAGCCATTTTTTTTAGCCCAGCATTAAGAAAATTGTGGATCAAAGCAATTATAATCTTATGAAGTTTACTTCGCCGAGTTTTATAATGCCAATTCTGTTTCTCTCGGACTCGGTTTAAATAATTATCAGGGGGGAATAAAGCGGACATGGTTCCAGACTTTACCTCGTTCCATTCTAAATAAAATGCAACGATCTTCACACATTCAACCTAAATTTACAGCAGCGTTTGTGACATTTATTTGTGCATGAAGAGGGAAACGGTGGCATTAAATAAAGCCAACCCCCTCTCCACCCCAAAAAAAACACAACCCCACATCAGTTAGCTATCGATTTTGGCCTCGGTTATTTTATGTACTGAGAGTATTTCAATGATGCTGCCAAACGACGCTTCGTATCTATGCCGCCGCATTTCAAAAACAAGGTGATAGGAGGGAGATATATATATATATATATATATACACACACAAGCATACACACGCATATATATAGATATATATTCTATTCTCTGGTGTACACTGGAATTTTGGTTTGCCTCCAGACGCCGTCATTTCAAGAGGGCGTCATTTTAAGGAGTGGAAATGCCTCCGATAGGAAAAGTTCAGCCGCTTGCCCCTGCATTGTGTTTACCGCTCTGTTCAAACCAACATGTTTCTAACACCAAGAAAATGCCCGCTACTGAAAATGATCGAGGACCGGGGTGGGCGAGGAGCGGGTTTGGAGGAAGATGAGGAGGAAGATCTTTCTTTAATTTCTGCCTTCTGCTCGCTGTTCAGCTTACGGTTCTTCGAAACAGATATGCTTGAGATCAGGAAGAGTTGCATTCCGGAGGAGCAGGAAAAAAAATGCTCCTAAACAAACTCCCTGACACTCTCGTGTTATCCAGTAGTTAAAAAAGACAAAATAATTATGTGTCTATATATATATATAATTATCTATGCGCTTCTATATAAAGTTAGAATGGCCCAGACACCATCTGATTTTATATATATATATATATATATATATATATATATAAAGCATGGACTCGGACAGATGGACCCAACATATCTGTGTATATTTTCCCCCAAAATAAGAACCGTGAGTTGAATAACCCGAGAAAAACATGCGTTGACATTCATAGAATAATACTCCACAACCTTATCTCTCCCAACCCCTACAGACCCATTGCAAAAGCGATTGCAAGGGAGGGGAAAGAAAACACACTTTACGAAATTCAGAATTAAAATGCAAAAAAAAAACTGTTTTATTAGCACAAGCCTCAGTTTAAGAGTGAAATAGAACATAGTATGGAATGTTGAAATCGGAGCTGCAAACTGATATATGTTCATCGATTAGTATACATCGATTTGTGAGCTAAGCGTGGTTCTACCGTCAGCTAGCAGCTTTTTAAGTACGCAAGAGGCAACAATAATCGTGCATTCATTGCTAACTGCGTGTAATAAGTCCCTGATATAGTTCACTTATGTTAAACAGAGCATACTTACATATGCCTACATTTATCATATTATGTATATAATATTGTATTATTTTATATTATATTATATGTACACAGTACAGTACTTGTGGTTGATGGTTCAAACGTTGCTGATTTACAAAGGCGGCCGATGTTAACACAAGTTGGGGCGTCAATAGATCTTGAGATGTTTTCTATAGTTCTCTGTCTTGCTTTGATGAAAACTTTTCTTAAGAAACAGAGCGTGTTATTCCGCGGAGTCTCAATGCCTCTCGATAGCGCTTGCTTGCGTTCTGCAGTTGATTCAATTCCCATTCTGTTTTTGGTGGTGGCGGGGGGGGGGGTGTGGGAGGGTGGGGGGAGTTGCGTTTTTTATCCCCCCTTTGAAAGTTTCTTCCGTTCGCCTTTGTGGTTTCAATTAAATATTGGGAAGTTCTCTTTTATTTGTTGTTGCTCAAGGTTAACCCCTCGTCGCCGAATCGCATATTCTTAGGCAGGAGAACTGACTGCAACACAAACAGAATAAGCGACTATCAGGAACTTTTTTTGTGTGCACAAGCCGCCGATACACTGTATATAATCTCAACTTTATAACATGTCAAAAAAAAAATCGGTTTCCCTAAGTAACTGGAAGATGGCACTCTTAATGACAGTTAAAGACGCCGAAGGCATCTTTAACAACAACAGTCGAAGTTGAAACCGGGTCCCTTTATTTTGGGGGAGAAAAGGACCCCTGGTTGTAAAACCGGAAAGCTATAAAAATGAGTTAATAAGTGATTAGTGAATTATTCTCTGAATCGGAGAATACTGGTTGGGTTTTGTTTTTTTCTCTCTCTCTGGTTTTGTTTAGTCTGGGAGAATGCATTGTGTCGTTGTTTACATGGCGATGAAAGCTGATGTTAATTAGATGCGGAACTTTGTGCGTTTTAATAGTTTAAATGTAAAGATGCGGTGTTTCTGTTGATTTTTATTTCACACCCCCCTTCCCCTCCCACCTCCTCCCTCTGTCTCTGTTTGGGACTTTTCCCATCACATGTGCCTCTCTCTCTCTCTCTCTCTCTCTCTCTCTGAGCGTTTCTGATTCACGGAAAGTCCCTCCTGGGTGCTATTTTACTATCAAACGGTATCGCCATTGGTCAGTCCGTGATCAGATGGTTGTATTTCCTTCTGTCCTTTCTGGCACTTGGCCATCCCGAATCAAAGACATCTCGCTAATAGCGCAGGCACTTGGACTAATACACAACAAATCATAACATTGCAAGCCCGCAAATGAGTTCTTATTTTGTGAACTCCACTTTCCCTGTGACTCTTGCCAATGGTCAGGAGTCCTTCCTCGGGCAGATCCCGTTATACTCCTCCGGCTACGACCCTCTAAGACACTATCCAGCCACCTATGGGTCTACGGGCATCCCGGAAAAAGCCTGCCCATCATCACCCTCTTACTATCAACAAGCCAACGGGACTTATGGGTGCAATCGGACGTCCTGCGATTACGGTGTCCCCGGTTTCTACCGAGAGAAGGACCCTTCCTCCTGCGGGGCTTCGGCCACCAGCTCCAAATACCACTCACTGGAAGACCCTACGCATTTTAACCCCGAGCAACGCAAATCCGAGTGCGCCCACAACAGAATTTTATACGGAGACCTGGAGGACCAGAAGAGTTCGCTCCCCGTTTATCCCTGGATGCAAAGAATGAATTCGAGCGGTGGTAAGTTTTACATTACTTTAATGTTTCACGCACTTAATCGAAAATACTTTTTTTTAAGCGTATTGAGTAGAACTAGAAGTAGACATTCGTATCATTGCACCCCAATTTTTGTTACAAGAGAATATTTAACATTAAATAATTCCAAGACACTTTAATGCATTTTACTCTGGCGGATTTCACCTGAAATTATAAATCGCCGCTCCTCTGCAGATTCTGGATAATTTAGTAAAATTCAAGGGCTGGTTCATAATATTGACATCTCTATGTGCACAAGGATATCACTATATTAATGTAAACATATCAACCTGCATAATAGAAGCCGCACAATGCCCCCTTAAAGATTATAATGCTCAGTTTACAAGGCCCATTGGTTAGAACGCCCTGACATAACCCAGAGAGAAGCTATGCCACGACATATTGTCTCAGATTTGAGAGTGCTCACGCGGCAATCTACTTAAAAAGACACCCGATAATGTCCAATATTTTGTTTAAAAATAGGGCATATAAAACACGACCTACAACACCCAATATAATCAGTTTGCTTCACTTTAAATTTGCATGCTTCTGAATACTTTCTATATTGTGTGTAATAGTCATCTCATGCTTAACGCTGTCCCTTTCTCTTTCCTGCCCTCTCTCCACATTTCTGCCCCCTCAAGCCTCGGCGTTTAACCCGAACGGGCGGCGCGGGCGGCAGACCTACACCAGATATCAGACCTTGGAGCTGGAGAAGGAGTTTCATTTTAACCGCTACTTGACCAGGAGGCGCCGGATAGAAATTGCACACGCCCTTTGCCTCACGGAGCGCCAGATCAAAATCTGGTTCCAAAACAGGCGCATGAAGTGGAAAAAGGAGAACAAATTACTGACCAACCCGCAATTAAGCGGAGAAGAGACAGAAGAAAAATCTACTGAGTGAAAACCACACATACACACACACACATACACACACACACACACACACACACACACACACACACACACACACACACACACACACACACACACACACACACACACACAAAACAACAACAACAACAACAGCAACAAATAGATTGGAAGGAGAACGCTATGCAGTTCTTTATTTAAAAAAGATTAAATAATAAATATTAAAAGTTTACATTTTGCTTGGTGTTTCGCATCAGTGCAGATGTGCATTTCTGTATTCGTTGTAAGATTTATTATGAAGTTATGCATTCCGTTAGGCTATCCAGGCGGCCATTGTTTCAGATTGGTGTCAATAGTTTGAAAGAAACACTAGCTGTATTTCATGAATTCTCCATATCTCAACTGAGCGTGTTGCAATAATGTGATTTTTGCTTTTTGTTTTTGCTGACGTTGATTTCAGCTCTCTAGTTTAATTTAGCTGTATGTTTTTTGTGCACTGTGAACACAACTTCTTTTTTGGGATTTATCTTATGTGAGTGAGTGAGTGTGTGTGTGTGTGTGTGTGTGTGTGTGTGCATGTGTGGAACTGCGTGTACCTGCGTGTGTAAGTTACACGGTGAAAGCCTAAATATTGTATTTTGGATTGTGTTTTCCTCCCCCCATAAACCAAGCGAGGGGAAATAGAAGCAAATGCCTTCAGAATCGAGTTATTTTTTTTAATTTGTGTTTCTGGGTCAAATAAACGTTATTGTGTTTGTAGTGTGTGTGTTATAATATTTTTTGGGGGGAAACTGGAGGTTTCCTGTATGAGGGTTATAATAAAAGTTTTTTTTCTTTAAAAAAAAGCCAATTTTGTGTCCTTTTTAAATTCAGTGATCATATCGGGTGTAAATGCCACAGAGGTTCTAATGGAAGTGAATTTTCAATACAGCTACACATGGCTTATCTGAATCCCGGTTACCATAAGACCGTAAGACATAGGAGCAGTATTGTTACATTCTAATCATAAAATGCTACAAAGAATGTTACAATCTATCACAAACAAAAAAAAAGTTGACAGCTTCCTCATTGTTTTGCTCGTAATTGATTTATCTCTATCCTTTCCCATCAAACCTATTTAAATTTCATTTTCAGTAATCAGCTTCCTCCTTCATTTAAAAAATAATTCTGGACTGGATCATATCATCATTAATCGTTGATTTGTTACTCGAATATCTAAGATTCGTGATCAGATGTTTTATCGGGGGAGAGAGAAAAGGCGAATGGCTTTGCGGGATTTAACAATTACCTCGCTGGCTTCAATTGTTTTAGTCGCCGTTGCTTAAACATGTGAAGAAGGTTTTTTTTCGGCAGCCGTCCATTGGAACGACTACATGTTCCAACAATAACACTGTGTTAAGGCTCGTTTTGAGTCCACCGTCCTCTCTAGTCGCCACTGCAACCGCCCGCAAAAGTAACACAGAATCAGCCTGGCGAAGGTTTAAAGCCTCCCAAAATCGAGAAAATACAAAATTACGAAAGAGTGCTGAAAAAAAATAAGGCATTTCCAGCTATCTCCAGGTAGGGAACTCTCTAGGAGGTGAGTTGCATTGCCCTGATCCAGTGAAAAAAGGTCCTGCAAAGGTAGCTAGCTGAGACGCAGATCAAAACAGAGAGAGAGAGAAAGAGAAAAAAATCAGGTCTCCAGAATAATAATTAATATTATCTATCCCGCGTTTGGTTAATTTCAAGAAAGGGGCATTAACAGGGAGTGGGAGAGGGGATACAGACTAGTTCTAGGGTTCATTTTCTTTAGGTAATTATCTAAAAGAACAGAGAGTACTAATAATAAATGGGCTGTCCACGCAGCCCAGAGTACGGAAGGTAGGGCAGAAATGAAACAATCTATAACTTTCTAAGATTTAACCCGTGTTTTGCCTTAAAATGGTCCGTGCAAATTTTAAGTAAAAAGTTTTTTTTTAAACTAATCCGATACTTTATGCGTACGCGTTACCAAGGATGGGAACGAAGTTTAATCTTGTTAACATATTGAAATTGCACTATGGTGGAAATTGTAAGGTTCTCTCGTCGATAGTAGACAAGCATAAGACAGTGACCGGGTACATTTTACTGACGAGTCAAGGATGGCAAGCTTAATTGTTTTTAAATGTATCTGGTCAAAAACGAAATAAATTGCCCCACTCCAAGTACAGCTATAAAGCGTGATTTCCCATTCAATTGAAAGATAATTGAATCGCCGTATTACGCTTTAACATTTTTGATTATTCTTTCGCGTTTTTGAACAAATACACGGTCAAAGATTGAGCAAAACAGGTAACACGACGCAGCACAATACTGGAAGCTATGATTTTCTAGGTAGGCACATTTTTTAAACAGGGCATTTTTTGGGGGGTAATTTTGCTATTAATGCTATGCCGATGTTAATAGATATGCAGTGACCTTAAATCGCGTGTTTTGACGGAGCCCGGTAGGTGGCGCACTCTGCAAACCTGGCCACCATTTGGAGCCTTGCATTCGCATGGCGTAACGATTCACGGATCGTCATTATTTGTAACCATAGAGCATGAATTACCCCTTGAGGTCATCAGTGAGAATTTACGACTGGTCAACAAAAGCACGTGATTCCGACTCGCACCCCCCATATTTGGCCGCATACATAGAAGCGAACGAAGTACAGTCATTTCTATAATTCATTAATATATCATAAATCGTGTAGGACTGGGTTATAACGACTAACAGCCACAAATCAACCCAAAAAAACCCAAATGAGCTCTTACTTTGTAAACTCATTCTCCGGTCGCTATCAAAATGGCCCGGATTATCAGTTACTTAATTATGGGTCGAGCAGCTCCGAGAACGGACCATACAGGGATTCAGGCACCATGCATACAGGCACTTACGGCTACAACTACAATGGTATGGACCTTAGCATCACCCGTTCAGCTTCATCTAACCACTTTGGGGTGGTTAATACAGAGAACTCGAGAAGCTATCCTTCAGCTACAGAAACCAGGTTCAGGCAAACAGCGAGCTGCACTCTGTCATCTCCAGAACCCCTCTCTTCTTCCGGCAAGGACACTCACGGAACCAAGGGTCCCCCAGCCGACCCGACTACCTCCTCTAGTTCAGCAAGTAATTTTACAGAAATGGACGAGGCCGGAGCATCTTCAGATGCCGAAGATGGCACTCAAGCCACCAACAACAGCCACACCAGGACACAGCAAGAGCCAACACAGCCAACCACACCAGAACAGCAGCCACAAATATTTCCTTGGATGAGAAAACTACACATTGCGCACGGTACACTTTCATTTTCTGTCTAGTACTCTACAGTCAGGTAATTCTTAGCGACCGATTATCCAACCTGAGCGACACAGAACCTAAGCAATTGTTTTCCATTTGCTCTGCAGAAACTTAATTGGGGATTTTTTTTCCCCCTAGCAAATTGAATTTAAATCCGTAAAGCACAATTTTAAAACGTACATGAAATATACCGGGTCAGAAGACCCTTAAAATTCAGTAAATATTGATATGGTATTTAATGCGGGTAAACTGTAAATATTATATGCTATATAGAAATTGGTGCACAGAGGCTATGACTTGTATAGCACGGTCACCAAAATAACAAAGAGCTCTGTGCAGTTTCTCTGGATAATCAGTGTTACCGGAATCAATTTTACATGTAGCTATTTGCAATTTAGGGACCTTCTTTTAAAAAAAAGATGCGAACTTGTGTGTGGTGTGTGTGTGTGTGTGTTTGTGTGTGTGTGTGTGTGTGTGTGTGTGTGTGTGTATGTGTGTGTCTGTTGTGTGTGTGTGTGTGTGTGTACGAGCGCGTGTATGTTGCGTTTGTGTGTGGGGGAGAGAGAGAGAGAGAGAGAGAGAGAAAAACAGAGAGACAGTGTGTGTGTGTGTGTGTGTGTGAGTGTGTGTGTGTGTGTGTGTGTGTCTCTGTGTGTGTATGTTTTGTGTGTGTGTGTGTGTGTGTGTGTGTGTGAGTGTGTGTGTGTGTGTGTCTCTGTGTGTGTATGTTTTGTGTGTGTGCGTGTGTGTGTGTTTGTGTGTGGATAATTAGAACCACAGCCGTCAGGACACAGGTTACATGGTCAGACAATGAAAAGAAAAAAAATGATAATTAATAGGAAATCAGATCGGAGAGAATATACTTTAATTTTGACACACCATGTCCGCAGGGGCCCCGGGCTAGGGAACGTTGCAACTTTGAAGGTCTAGTATTCTGCTTTTTTAAAAAAATGAATCTTTTCGTGGATAGATAATAGAGCATTGGATATATATAAAAAAAAACCTGACTGTGTTTATTAACAGATGGTATGGGTGGACCCGACGGGAAAAGAGCCAGAACCGCTTACACCCGTTTTCAGACACTGGAATTAGAAAAGGAGTTCCACTTTAACAGATATCTAACCCGACGGCGGAGGATAGAGATTGCTCACGCTCTGTGTCTCTCTGAGCGGCAGATAAAGATTTGGTTCCAGAATCGCCGGATGAAATGGAAAAAGGACAATAAGCTGAAAAGTATGAGCATGTCGGCCGGGACAAGTGCGTTCCAGCCCTAACAAAATAGCGGGCAAAACACGAAAGGACACCGCACATCAGTACTGTACAGCCAGACACCGTCCCTCCGCCCCCCCCCACCTCTCTCCCTCTTTCTCTCTCTCTCTTTCTCTCTCCCCCCCACGTGTTGGTAAATATTTAAAAAATAAATTACTTAAACTTTTTTTCTGCGCTCCCGCTAACAATTTGTTTTCTTCTGTCCTCCAGTGTACCCCTATAGCTGCTCATTGCTTGTTGCTGTTACACATTTGTCTGTGTCAGTGAACTGTTGGTGCTCTGTTGAAGAAAAAAACGTAGCATGGTTTTTCTTTTGGTGGATTGTAAATTGTCTAACTTATTTATAATTGACACGTTGTACAATTTGATCTTCCTCTCCTTCCCCGCGTCGATAAAATGCTAAAATCTTTGCTCTTGCACTTTCAACCTTCAAATGTGTGTGTATGTATATGTGTGTGTGTGTATATATATACATGCACACACACACACACACACACACACACACACACACACACACACACACACACACACACACACACTCATTTTATATATATATATATCTTCTGAAATTTCCTATCTATACTGCTGTCCGTGATTTTAAACAACGTGCATATGTGGAAATTCCATGTTGAAAGCTAATACACTTGGATAGATTCTGAATTCAGCCACGATTATTTAGTGAGATATAATGGTTGTAAATAATAGGAAAAAAATGTTTATAATGTTACCTAATAGCTAGTCTGTAATGGGGCAGAGTGTTGAGTGGCATATTTTGTGTAGAAATCAGCGACGTCCATCCGACACTATGTTGCCAACAAGCTCTCTCTCGCTCTCTTTTTTTTTGTAATTGTTTGTAGTTCAATGCGAAATAAAGTTCAAAAAAAAAGTTTCTCATTACCACCCCTGATCTCCGTGGCTTAATATCTTTACTGTATTGGAACTGTACTGTATCTTTACTTGTTTGGAAGCTGACCAGTTTAAACGCCCTCTTGAACCCGAGGAGTACCTATTGTTAGTCTGGTATATATGGTTAAGGTGTGTGTAACTTCTTGAATATTGCCACGTGCTTTGCGATATCTTGTCCGCCTGCCGTATGCAATGTAAAGGCACATTAGCAGAGCACGCAATTACTTTTCGTTAATTAGCAGCTATCGATTGCCTCTCATCTTATATTTTATAAATATAATTCTATTAAACTGTTCTTAGGGCGGAACGCCGCTCATCTTCCTTCTTCTAAGTCCCGAACGCTTTCGAACGGCTCTGAGTTTGAACGCGCGAGTTCAACTTGTCGCGTTATCCTGTAAATGCGGCAGTTTGTTCAGCGGCTTGTTACACTTTGGGATTGTCCTGGCCTTTACTGCAATACGGCATCTCCTGTTTAAATACTACATCAGGATTTTTTTTTTTGTAGTATTCGATGCTGTTCATGATTTTTGTTTAAAAGTCTCCCATCTTGATTTGTAGCCCATTCACCCAGAGAGTTATACGGTGGAAGTTTTGTCTATGCGATATACTACGCGCTTTTGTTAATTTGGGTGCAACAGGTAACCCCCCACCCCTCCAGTTAGGTTAAACTCAACTTACCAAAAGAACGTCCAAGTGCTTATCGATAGTAGCAAAGTACACAGCAAATATTAGCTCTATCTTGCAAAGTGCATGCTCCCCTTCTGTGTCTAACAAACTGCTTATGGAAGAAGCTGGTATGACATTGGGATGTCAAATGAATTGGGTATTTATCGCAAAGTTAGATCGTAAAAATCGCCCATACCGCAGGCAGATACCCCTACTGGCTCTCAAAAGTCACGTGGGGTCGTTAAAGTTAGTTTTATGGTTCTGCGGAGTTGACAAGGTACAATATATTTCACATTCTGTATAATGTTGGTGACGCTGAACTTTATCAAGCTGGGTTTGCAGCCTGTAAGCGCGTAATGTGGACTAGCCTTTCCAGAGGACTCCAGCAGGTCTTCCCTTCAGCAGGGCCTGCAGGCTTTAAAATCTTTACTGACTGCAGTCAAAATTGCTGGAACTAAATGGCTTCAAGTAAGTTATGTGGAACTATAAACTGAGCGCGGGTTGCTTTAGTGCGCAGGGCCCAGCGAAGCTTCCAAAACAGAAAGTAAAATTATTGTAGATTAATTAATAATACTGCAGAAACAAATATATATATATATATATTTTTCTTTTACTCATGTCTGGGGCCGAAACTGTAGAGTAACTGTAAAGATTTGGCAGTTATTGAATATGTGGGCCTGGTTCCCAGCAACTGAATGTTTTCCCCTCTGCTAGATGCTCCAAATATTTTACCGCTGAGACGTCGGATTGAAGTCGTTTTTGTGTGTCTGTGTTGGTGGGGGCGGGCATACAGTGCGGAAAATAAAATAAAACAGATAGCCTGTTGTTTAAAGCTATCTTTGAATTATGTACTTTCTGATACAGCCCCTCCGTCGTTTCTCCTGTAAAACCATTGCCTGGTTGAAATTTCGTTTGTTTGGCATATTATACTGTGCTTGTTGAAAATTTTTGAATTCGGACTGAAGAATAAATTGTCGTGTCATTTAAGTGTGAATTTGACGCGTTTGTCTGCGGAGTGTTGTGTCTTAAGCGTTGGTGGGCGCTGGGGGGGGGGTTCGATTGTTGGGACTGAGGGGATACTCGGCTATCATAGTTGTTTCTTCATTTTAGTATTTGTACGCTTCTAATAATTCCGACACCAAATATGACCCTCCACCCCCCTCTCGCCTTCCCCCACCGCAGTCCTTTCGTTTCGGCTCTAATTTAGCTTTAAAAATAAATTCAAAGCGTATTTCTCATTTCTAGATTTTTTTTGTCAGTTATGACGCGAGCAATTTAACATCGTTCTTGCGTGGATAAATCTGGCTTTATGCGGCGTGTTTACAGATAAAGGTTAAACGCGGAAATCGGTCTTTTGAGTAAAGGCCTCTGGCAGCCAAGGACATCTTTTTTTTAAAAGCTTTTACAACACTTCCTTGCTGTTTTTTTTGGCATCCCAAACGTCCACTGTCTTACCAGCTAAGAAATATTAAAACTATCTCAGGGCTTTAAAGAAAACATATGTTAAACATATGTTTGCACCCATGCCATTAGCTGATTTTTTAAAAAAGAGAACAGATAATACGGGGGGGGGGGGGAGGCGTCGTTTCAAAGCGTCAAAGTTACGTTGAAATCTGAAAGTGGCCATTAATGTCGTTTTACAGTCGCATCCACACTCACCAGCAGTCCTGTCCCTCTACTCAAACCCCCCTCCCCAACACACACACACACACACACACACATCCCTCCCACCCCTTTCGGCGCTGAATTGTGCTCGGCATTCACGAATCTTCTTCTCGGTGTGTTGAGTTGGACTAAAGTTGTGTCCCTGGCGCAATAAAAAGGGGAATTACCTGCTAGACGGATTGACACACTCAAGGTGAGCGCGGGGAACAGCAGACTCGTTGGTCTGCACTGCAAAGTCTCAGATAGGTATCTAAAAGTCCGGAGCTGTCTCATTCGCCTCACTCTGCAACATACATACATGATGGGGTTTGAGACCATAACTTGAACCAAGTGAGAGCGCCATGTTGTTATTTCCTCTCTGCATCAGTTCGGACTTCAAATGGGAAAGTGGGTCACTATTTAACACTACACCCTCTTCTTCATCTGTCACGTTTTGCATTATAGACATTTGACCACTGTACCTGTCATCATTTTGAAATGTGACTCTTATGTACGACTAATTGAAAGTTGCTTCGACTTCTATACGAAAATTTTCCCTCTGTGATTTCAAGTTTAAGTGAGGGAGAGGGAAATAGAAAACTACATCAACTTGTTTGCCTAAAGAGCTTTTTTATATATATATAACATGAACGTGTGTCCTTTAATCCCACAGTCAATGATAGCCCTAAACGAGTACAAAGACTAACTTCCTATATCATGGTTAGCAATTTTATTCATATACAGCTCTTGTTTTATGTTACAGTACTTGGATTCTGTCACCGTGTCTTTTGTCTAGTAACACTGGACGCATTCACCCTTACTGTACATTTCCTGTCATGCTAGTCTGACGAATGCCTACATATCATGAGGCTCGTTGTAAAGATTATTTGTGCAGTCAAAGGCTAGGATTTTTTTTTAAAAAAACTAAGATACACGAGAGAGAAAAATGATACTTTGACATTTCTCATCAGAAAATGTCAAGATTCTCACCCTGATAATTATTGGCGTGCACAGTCCTCGAATCCGGCAGTCAAGTTTTTAATTCTTGCCGTTTCCGGTGTGTAGTTTGAAGGGGCGGGAGAGGTCAGAATCTATTTTTGGGAGTCAAAAGTTTTCCTTCTTTCAGAATTTCGAAATATTCCCCACGTCTCTCTTTTTAATATATATATATTGCTTTTCCGCGCTGACAGTTAGTGCAATCCGAGGGCTAAACAGGAAAACGCAGAGTTGCCGGAGGAAATAGGTTGTGGTCTTCTTTTCTGGTGCTGTTCTTTGTGTACTGTCCATCAATAAACTGCAACAAGATAGGAATGGACAAGTTGGTTAGTGCGATCCATTTTATCATTACTATAAATATAAATTGCATTCGTGTGTGTTTTTAGACGTAAACAATTCAAGACTTGGAGTGGGGAGTGGTGGGGTGGCGGGGGGGGGGAGTTAACATTCGTACTTATTCATTGTTTCCTTCAGAGGCACAGTAATCTGCCAATCTCAGAACTCGACGCTCTTCAGGCGAGATGGTGGACCCGGTATACATCTGGCTCCTCACTTCGCTTTACACATACACACACATACACACACACACACACACACACACACACATCCTGATCATTAGTTAGAAAATGCATTAGTGTGATAGTTTATGATTAGCGTGCAAGAGAGAATTAATGATTATAATCAGACAAGAATCTACTGGGTCTTTAATAGAACACGGTTCACCAGTAAATTAAGCCACAGCTGAACTAGAAAACCGTAGCAAAGTGCGGACAAAATAGAACGTCACCCAGCTCCAATCGCGTATATGATCGAAAAGTTTTGTTGGGGCGGGGGGTGGGTGGGAGAGAGGTGTGTGCAGAAAAATATTATTCTAGGTGCCAAGGGAGGCGAGTGCATTCGGATGAATTTATCTTACAGATATATTATAATTTATTTTTAAAAATGTTTAATCCATTCTCAAGCTGTTGTAGGTCATTGGATTTTGACGCACAGTCTATAGCCTGTTCTTGTGATCTGCGGTACAGCATTAGTAATTGGGGTTCAGCGAAAGTGCCATCGTTTGTAACCGACACAGCAACCCCCCACCCCCTCAACAACATAGATGTATTTGCCCCAGATACAATCACAAGGCAAATTATCTGTTCCATTGAAACGTTACAGAATCGATACTCTTCCCTATCAGGCTAACAGCAAATTCTAAACGTCATGATTCATTTTTTTCCCTTTGTGTTTCTTTTTAACGTTTTTTTTGAAGTGGTTTGCATCTGGCGCATTTATGGGCACTGGGTGGGTTTGAGGTTGTAATTGAGGATGAGAGGAGGTGGTGGTGGAGCGGGAGGTGGGGTGGGGGGGTTGTTTTGAAACAAGAACAAAAGGCATTAGCACCAACGAGCGATGGAGTCATAAAGATGTCAGGAGATAATATCGCCGTTTTTAAACATCTAGTTGCACGCCCGCAGATTTAAAAAAAAGCACTCTGATCTCATGCGTTATCGTTAACTCGTCCCCGTGGCTTCAGCAGTCACTGCTAGGACCCCGTCCCAAAAACACGCGACCTTTAGCCAGACCAGCGCACACACATCACCGTCTAATTAGCAGAAACGCGGGTATACGGCGAGATCTTAAATTACAGGCCGCTATTACTTTCGGGCGCATCCACTCCGCATAATAAATTGTCAAGTGAAAGAACAGCCGCAAACTACTGTTTAATTAGTATCAACCTTCAATAGAAACTGGCCTGCCCTCAAAGAAGGGGACAGATCACCAATCAGACCATCCTTTCCCAAGCCGTTACTGGGCCTCCTGTTGGAGATAGACACGGGGTGAGTCTTGAGAAACTACACGTGAGCTGTCCTCTCAATAATACAATTTAAAATAAAACACAACTGAAAAGGTAGGCTGATATCTAATATTTAGGAGAGGCATTTCATAACGCACACCCACACACACACACACACACACACACACACACACACACACACACACACAACAAATCATTTACACGCTGAATTTAAAATAATTGCTGCAAAGTGTAGAACCGTCTCTACACCATTTCCCCTCTCATTCAGCAGCGCAATGCTGTTACTTTAGTTGAATTGGATAATTCTTTTTTCATTACATTTATAATTCAAAAATTATCACACAATCCAATGACAAAGATAATATAAAACCTAGTTAATAGTTCCGTCTCTTGGGGGATTTCTCTCTCATTTCTCTCTCTCTCTCTCTCTGATGGCCTGTGCTTTAAATTACAATCTCTCCGCTTTTATTAAGCAAGGCGCGTTGCTGCCGGTTTAAACTTCTCACGCAAAACGAGGAAGATTCCGCACCCACACCCCACCACCCACCAAAAAAAAAGCAGAAAGAGCAAGCGTTTTGCTATTGATAGCCTGCGGGCGGTTCAACGGCGTTAAAACTCGGATTTAAAAAGCAGAATTTACGATAAAAAATAAATAGGTCTCGAATCTGGGCAGCCGTTTTTTTTGACACATGTAACGTGTCGGATTCACCAGCAGAGCCCGCTTCAGACCAAGTTCATAGTCATTAAGTGTCTCATTCTTACCAGCCTTCCCCGTTGCACTATGAGTCTGGAAGAATAGAGACGGGGGTGGGGGAGAGGGCGGGGGGGGGGGGTGTGCAGTCTGCTTGCTTTCTCCCCACAATTATTTTCCGTCCGAACTTTCTAAGCGCACTGGGCCACTTATCTCTGAGAAACTCACCCTCCCGGGTTGTGTATTTCCCTGTCGAGTATTGGCAGAAAGTCATTCAAACAAGGTCGGTAAGAGAAAGAATCAAATACATACTTGTAAGAGTTCCAACCCAACTTTTCAAGAAATTCCAGTTTCTCAAGGATATCTTTCGATTTCTAAATATATATATATATATATATATAGGATAAAGTTAAGCTTAAAACTTGCCTCGCGGCGGGGGTGGGGGGGAGTTGGTGGTTGGTGGGGGGGGGGACAAAGCTATACAGCTATACTGTCTGAAGATTGTGATGTTGAAACTGTTCAAGGGAGCTTGTTAGTACAGCATTATAGCTAAGGGGTCAAAAAGTGTGGGGTCAAAAGTTTACGTCGTGCGTGACTTGCTGTTGTCTGCCTCGATAGACTCCGTCCGATATCAATGGTAAAAGGAATAGTCCTGGTTATCAGCCGAGATGAGGGAAATAACAGGCCGGGGGTGGCGGGGGTGGGGTGGGGGGGTTTACATAGGCAAGTAAGTAAAGATTAAGCGGTCGGCGTAATGTCCAGGGTGTGAAGATTGGAGACAGAGAGAGGAGGTGGAAATCTTCGAAGAGATGCTGATGGGTGGAGGTGTGTGTGTGTGTGTGTGTGTGTGTGTGTGTGTGTGTGTGTGTGTGTGTGCGCAAGGTGGGTGGATGGGTGATGGGGTTGGGGTGAGTAGGACGGGGGGAGGGGGAGAAAGGTTAACTACGAAGTATTCTGAACACGACCTGGTGCAGAGCAAAACACAGGAAGGATGAGCCGTTTTCTTTTACAGAACACACTGCATAGTAACGAGAAATCTCAAGATCCATTAAAGGAGGGTTTGCCGTGTGTGTATTATAATAGATGTTTTATATACACACACACACACACATATACATAAATATATATATATATATATATATATATATATATATATATATGGGGGGAGGGTTGATGCAAATAATTCTTTCCCAGTACAATCGACCTTCCTTTCAAAATAATTTGAGAGTCAAGTTCTATGGGGAATGTAAAGGCTTTAAATAAAATTAGTAACGGGGGGGGGGGGAAGAGAGAATAAATTGTAGGCGCCTTTGTGCCAAGTAGGGGACGTAGATGACTTTACTCTGTCAAACCGATAAGAAATTTTATTTTTAAAAAAGAACCTACATTTTGAGGGCATTTCAAGCATATCTAAGTCAGGAGCTGGGCAGGTGTAAACAAGGAATTCAAGTAGAATTAGAGAAGGCTTTGAAATTTATTGACGAGTTGCTTGGCGTTGATATCAAAAAATTAAGCGTAGAGTGAGGGCACCTTTACAATTGTATTGCACAGATGACAGAAAGTAAATGTTTGTTCTTGCATTTTACGATATCCTCGCTTTAGAGGTTTTCTCCCTCTCCCTCTGTTGCTCGCGTGAGATCTCCGGGTGAAATGTATCACTCGTGCCCACTTGCGGAGAAACGGGCAGTTTCGAACGGTTTACTAAAGGGAAAATTGTTGGTTTTTTTTTACAAAATGCTTCCCATAGGTCTTCTATCAAATTTAAAGTGAACTCGACGTTAACCTCCTTTAATTGCCATTATGATTATCATTAAACGATGCCTATATCCTATATCACATTAATTATTGGGACGTGACACAAAAAAATCTACCAGTTATAGTCCGGCTATTTAACCAAAGTAAATATTTTTAAAAATCTGTCTGCGAGGCAGCCCGTTTCCCGGCGGCTCTGCGCACGGAGCAGGTTTTCAATCTCCTTGCACCACAGTCGCTCTGTCATGAATCTGCTCAAAAGTAAATACACAAATTTCGAAAGCTGGCATGGAACAGTTGTGTGCCAAGCACAACGTCAGTTCTAAGTGCTTCCCATTTGTGCAGATTGAGGGGAAATTCGGAACAAGCAAGCTCCGAATCACAGTCACTTCACATAGCATCTGTGTTGACTTGGGGCAATGTTAGAATGCTGGCATCGATCAAGAATACTTGAATATGCATTTTTGTTTTATTTGCAGAGCAGCAATAGTTACCCTTTTAAAAAAAAATAAATTAGCATGGATGCAGTTAAACGAATCGATTTTAATGAGCTTGGGCATTGATTAGATTACGTGCATGTGTTATGCTGCTATCTCTTAGATCTGCATTTATAAATCTGCATATATAAATAAATATAGATTTACTGCCAGCGCGTACCTATAAAGGAAGCCGACGCTGTATTATAAACATTACATATTTAATTTACACTCTCTCGGAACTGCAGCAATATTTCCCTTAATGAAATGCTTTGCACCAGATGAATCTAACTGACAGAGCCTCTTACGTAACTTATGTATTACATTCACACTATAGTGCTTCTCCTTTCGTGTCTTATTTCCTGTAATTGAGCAAATACATTTATCGCGTTTATTATATATAAATAGACGTTATATCTTCTGGAACTCGAATCAGAAAATGATAGGCCCTGCCTTGCTGAGCTGTGCAAGGCACAGCCAAAGATGTGCTGCTGTTGCACGCTGGAATATGCATCATTTCAGAATCAGGTTTAATATCACAAGCATATGTTGCAGAAACATAGGAAGCCTAGAGTACAATACTGGCCCCTCGGCCCACACTGCTGTGCTGAACAAGCGCTCAGTTTTGAAATGTCGTGAAGCTTGTTAACTTCGCTCCAGCAGGGCTGTCCAATACATGATAAAGTTTGGGTGTTGTGGGGGGGGGGGGGAGGGGGAGACAATCAGTAAGTATATTAAATAGTTAAATTAATTTAAACTAAGTAGTGCAAAGGTCGATTGCTTTTTTTAAAGCAAGAAGTACTGAGGCAGGGTTTAAGCCTTGTATGCTCTCAGCGGGCTATTAAACATGGGAAAGCAGGTGAGAATTACCTGGTATCCTGGGAAATACCCTGCTCAACGTCACTAAATAAAATAACTAATTTGACAACTAATAGGTCTGCTCCCTCGCTCTGCACAACCCACCCCAAGGAAATGGCGGCCCGTTTTTCAATCGAGGAGCTGGCTGCACGAAAATTGACTTCTCCTTCGGTAAAGCTCCGACTTTCTACACCTCAGTTAAAATCACATTCCCCCTCCACCCCCGTTAAGATTGAAATCTCCACCGCTGCGTGGCAAAAGAAACAAAAAGGCAAGATTTTGAATTTTTTTTTTGCATCGTTTCTATCTTGTAGTGACCAACGCCTGCCAATGCATTTTGCCTACTCTGTCCTGAACACACACACACACACACACACACACACACACACACACACACACACACACAGGACACCCATCAGGTGAGAATTTAGTCGAATTTGAATATATATTCAGATTTAAGTTCATCGAAACATTTTTGCTGACATGTGCCCAGAGGGGAGTTGTATCGAGTGAGTGGCAAACTCGTTAGTTTTAATTAGCAAGCCTTCTGACGGGTTAAACCAATAGTTTCCAAGAAGACCGATTAATTCGCTGCTATACAATGGTATTCTGCAATATCAGAACTTTCTGTTCGATTTGTGCTCGATCTGAAGGTGATTCAGTGCAATGTTGTGTGGGGCATGCACCTGTAAAATCAAGCACATTTCGCATTCTTACAAATTTGTAAGAAAGGAGAGAATGCATTAATTACTTTGCTATTCAAATTGGAAACTGCGATGCGGCGGCCAGGTTGGAAGGCAAGAAATGAGACTTCCATAATAAATATTAGGTGCTCATCAAATCGCGGAACATGTCATGCTTGAGAAAATTTTCCAGGGCCTTAATGCTGCTTTTGGCTAAACTTCTGCCTTGCGATTTTTCTCAAACGTAATGACCTGAGCAAAATTCAGTATGACTGAGGGACCTATCAAATGCTATAGAACTTGTAGAGGGGGAGAGTCCAAGAGCGGGGTGAAACTCAGGTCAAAGCGTCTAACAAATATTAAAATGTACTCGGATTCACGACACGCCTTAGTGTTTAACAAAGACTGTCAGTGTATGAGATTAATACGAAAAAACCGAGGGCGAAAACAAAATGTTCACCAGGCCGATGGTGGATACATTTTAAAAAGCGGCTAAGCATTTCGAATGGGGAGGGGGGAGGTGGAGGAGGCTGGTGGCAGTAGTGCTGCTGGAAAAGCGTTACTCTAACTAGATGTAATCAGTACACCAGACAAAGGAGAATGAATATCGTTATGTTGAAGTTGGCATTTTCGGTCTCTCGGTCCGATTTTTTTCTCGATAACCCCAAACCGCCCTGTAATGTTTAAATTGACAATAGAGAGAGCGAAAAAACATACACAGAAATATCTTCTCTCTCTCTCTCTCTCTCTCTCTCTCTCTCTCTCTCTCTCTGTATGAGGGTATGTATGTGATTTTTTCACAATCGGTTTGGATGTAGGGATAACTTTTGAACTAACCCCAACAAATACCTCCTCCTCTCGGATGAAGGGAATGTTAGTGGTGGGCGCGGGGGTGCTCAATATATGTGAGGGGACGGGAAGCGGGGGTATGAAGAAATAAGTGTGTGTGTGTGTGTGTGTGTGTGTGTGTGCTCAAAACTGAATGCCAGTTTAACCTCACAAAATAAATGATCAGAAAACATGGTCTAAACACTGGTAATTCTAATTTAATTGCAATAATTTAATGGTCACTGTTTCCCATGATATGAACGACATTAACGCTATTTACTTTAATGGTTGGCGTGTGGATAGCATTTTTGCATGTTTACTTGCTTCGGTCATTAGAACTGGCAGTAGGATGAGCGTTTCACTACAGTAAGGTTGAGGCCTGTGATTCGCTTCCCTAATGACAGGCTAGAAACAGGAGGGGGAGAAAAAGGCCTCCCCCATCCCATTGCTGTTTGCATCTTCTGTTAGGATAGCATTCTATAGCGAGGACCCTTTGAAATGCAGAGCACAGAGGGGACAGTAAATATATTCATCTTCCAAACTTCCGAAATGTCGACATTTTTATTACAGCGGGTTAAACAAAGCACCGGGTTTATCTTTTATGGAAAAGGTTCTTTTGAATAGCTGATATGCTCAGGGTTTTTTTTACCCTGGAAAAACTGTAGTCATGTAGTCACGTTAAAAAAAATTAATCACAACTGCATCGGTCACGGACGGACGAAAAATATTGCATAAAATTCTATTTCTATATAGTTTTTAAAAAATATTTTAAAGCTGGAAATCAAACAATATAGCGGTTAGATCAATGTAGAGGAAGTTTTCATTTTATAGTCCCGAACTCCTTTCATATGCGAAGTGAAGTCTTTGCATCGTTTTCGTGTTTATTTGCTGTCATCCGGCTAGAAGGTTTCTTGCCTCAGTTTTGCGTGTCGTAAACAACATTGTCCCGTCTATATAGATATTGTATATAAGAATGTTTTTTTTTCCCCTTAAACCAATTGATATTTCTCGGTCGTAAATAAATTTAGATTGGCCTGTTTTTTTTAATATGCAACGTTATAGACAATTTATAGAGGCAATTTAGTTTAAAGGGGCGAACCAAACAATTTGCTATCCTTGAAAAGTCCAGAGGTCACTTTAGCTGACCATTGAGTTTTCACTACTTTGGAGCACATGCTATATAATTATAAATCTATTCAATACGGCAGTGCCGTTTGTTCTTTTGCAAGAATTTATCAAAGGGGAAGGAATGCATGGTTTACTCAATGTCTGCTATAAAATTTATATAGCCACTGGGCGGAAGTGCTTTCATTGCTCGTGAATGGTTTAAATATTTAAGATTTTGTTTGCCTTTGCGGCTGCGGAAGGCAATTCCTCCCCCCCCCCCCCCGCCTGAAAAGTCACACATGGCTTTCTTTCCAGCCGTTTGGTGTGAACGCACGGGTTCGCGAATAGGGTTATTCGCAGCTGATCCCGAGAGAGAATTGGTGCGGAGTTTTGCGCGTGAATTTGTTCAGATTAATTGAATTTGTTCCCAGCTATTTAAAAAACAAGCAATTCTGCAGCCCACATTTCGATGTTCAGAGACACGTAGGCTGCACTACAATCTCTGGAGGAGTATAGAGACAGGCTCCCACCTCCCTCCCCACCCCATGCCGTGTAGATACATATCACATATATTCATGCATGTACAGAGATTCCTGCATCATCTGTATATTTACATGGAACTTCCTGAACGTCCCCGGGCTCAAAACAAAAATGCAGAAAAACTTGCCTGTCTTCTATATATACCCTGTAGATCCGAATTTGTGTTGACGAAGTTGTGGTCACAAATTCGTATCTAGGGGAGTATGTAGTCGACACAAACGCTACAACATTCACCCGGAAGACGGAAGAATATGCCCACGTCTAGAATCTTCTTTCTACAAATCAATAAATAATATCGAAGCATCTACCTGGTTCTGCGGGTGAGATTGCTGTCTGCAATGGCGGGATGTCCTGTTTTGCTTTTTTTTCTCTCTCTCTTCCCCTTTTATTTTTTTTTCTCTTGAAGAGCTTTGTTGCAACAATCTGCACTCGGGTAGTATTGATTACGTCATTTAAATATGGAAAGTAAGTGTTACCTTTTTTTTCCCGATATTGCCCCCGCATCCCTCCGTTTAGAAACAGCCCGATATAAGTGGGCTGTTAAGATTTAATCATTTTACAACGCCACTCACTTTACTTGCTGTGTAACCTACCACACTTTACAAGACTACGGAGGTCTTCAGTTACTAAATTCCGGGTACTTTTTTGTCTATTTCCCCCCGCCCCCCCCCCACCTCAGTTTCAGAGCTACCGTTTTGAAATAAAGCTTCAAAGACGTCTGGGTGTGCTCATTTCGGAAATTCACTTTTTTAAAATAAAATGGACGATGACACGATGACGGCACTGTGGCTGTGATAGCGAACACTTCTTTTTAAAAAAAAACTTCACCCAACGAAACTCATTCAATGTCCTAACGCAGACCACCAGCCCCTCCGCATTCTGCTGTGCCGCATTTAATCGAACGTGGGTAACTTCGTTTGGACTTATCACCTGTGCATCTTCACCTCCCCCCCTTAGTTATAACTGTACATGTTGGGAGGATGGCCCGCGCGGGATCGTTTCAACAAGGGACGTTCCTGGTGAAAATCGCCCGTCTAATGAGCTGCTAAATGTAATGCGTAGATTTTTTTTCGGTGCTTTGAAATAGTTGATGAATTTTCTATTGATCCTACGCAGCTCGATTTATCTTTGCCAACCGGGATACCTTCGTCCACCTCCCCCCCCCCACCCACCCACCCACCCTCCTCCCCAAGCCCTGCAAACTGCATTAGCAGCGCAATCACAAAGTGGTTTACGATCACCGACAGATTCCGAGCATGTAAAAATCGCATTTAATAAAACTGGATTGATTATTTTTATGCGGTGTGGTGATGGATCTTCTGTCGGCCCATTTATACACGAAAAGAACCAAGGGCATAGTTGGTTCGATTTCAAGCGCGTTCAACGAACTGGCACCAGCAATCTTGCGAAGTTTCACGAACTAAGAGAAAATACGACGCACATTTAAAAAAAATCTGTAATCCAAAACTGTTTCGAGGATAAGCTCAGGAACATTCGGCGTCCGATTCTATTTCCTTATCCGGGAATCGAACGGACCTCGCTATTGGCTGCCCGTGTCACATGAGCGCCCAACTTTATTCACTTGACAGTAAAGTAGGAGGGTTTAGGGAACAGGAAAAAACGGCTGGGTTAGAAAAAATTTTGAGTTATTTTGCATTTCAGATATTAAAGGTCATGAGTTCGTTTTTGATTAACTCTAACTATGTGGACCCTAAATTTCCACCGTGTGAAGAGTATTCTCAGAACAATTACCTACCAAGCCATTCTCCGGATTACTATACCCGGGCACGGGAGCCCGGCTTCCAGCATGAGGCGATGTACCCGCGGCCAGCGTACAGCGAGCAGCCCTTCTCCTCTTGTAGCAAGCTTCAAGGCTCGGGCGATCAAGCCGTGGCGCCCAGGGGTCACGTACAATCGCAGGCCGGCCTTCAAAACCACTTAGCCAAGCATGGCCACCAGTGTGCCTCGGTGGCCCCAAGCCCGCCGCCCTCTTGCAGCCAGAACTTCGGCAACCAAAGCACTCCTTGTTCCAAGGAGCCCGTGGTTTATCCGTGGATGAAGAAATTACATATAAACTCCGGTGAGTCGCTTGCCTGGGCTGTTTTTTACCACCTGAAAGCCCGGAATCTATTCCACCCATTGTAAATAGCTATTCTTTAGATTTACGATCGCCTATCTAGAGGTCAGTAATCACAACCTCCATAAATGTTTATTGCCAGTTCTGGCCATGTGCCTTTGATGTGTTGTATCCTAGGCGCTCGGATCGCTTTGAACAGCAGTTAATGATAGCGGTGGTTTTTTTTCTCTTTCTCTCTCTTACTAAATGCTTTCTTAAAAGTGTGTTCTAGCGCTTATTCCTTGTAAGATTCGTGGTGTTCAGTTAGTTATTTCTGTGTTGTTGCTTTTTGTTCAGTGAACCCTAATTACAAAGGAGGGGAACCCAAACGCTCCCGCACTGCTTACACGAGGCAGCAAGTTCTAGAACTGGAGAAGGAGTTCCATTTTAATCGGTACCTCACCCGGAGGCGCAGGGTGGAGATTGCCCATTCTCTTTGCCTGTCAGAACGGCAGATAAAAATATGGTTTCAAAACAGGCGAATGAAATGGAAAAAAGACCATAAGTTGCCAAATACCAAAATCAGGTCTTCGGCAGGCTCCTCGTCCTCTGCCACTCATCAGTCGCAAGGAAACACTCAGAACCAAGATCCAAATGGACCAGCAGCCTCGTTATAGCTGACCTTTTGGACGAGAGATTGGTAGATGCGCGCAGGAACGTAGGATGTTAACTGAAGGACTGTTTATTTATGATGTCCAAGACTAGACTGTAAATACGTCGATTTTTTTTGCCAACTTTTCTCATCCCCTACCCTCTTTCTCTACTATGGTAGTCTGCAGTCTTCAGTAGATACTGGCAAAGATGAATCATTGTTTCATCTTTAATCACGCCAAAGTCTTCCCATTTGTAATGTTTACTTGGTGGTACAAAAGGACGAACTCAATGCGCACGATTACCTCGACAGCAAACGAACACTTTAATAAATGAGGCTCCGTTTCATCAACCTGGGATGACAAACAGTCTTTTATTCAAACACACACACAAAAAAAACAACAAACTTTGCAGCAAGAATCTTCAAGCAGTTCGGCAAGATGGCCCTTGTGGCTTTTAAGCTCTGAGTCGCTTTCCAAAGGGGTTTACAAAAAAAGAAGAGAGAAATTATTTCGTTTGATTTTCCTTTGGAATATTACACTGAGATTCGCTCCGTGTCCTCAAATGTTGTGAACCCAAATATACTTCATTCGGTGCCAATAAAATTATGTTATGTAGTTGGACTTTAAAAGCAATCGTGTAAAAAAAATCATGTGGGTATAAATTATGTCAGCAAAAGTTATTTAAAGTGATTATGAAAAATGTTGCATGTGACTTGTACAGCCAAGATACAATACTCGCCTCTAGTCTCGGTATTAACAGATTGTGCTTTCGCGGGCGGGGGCGGGGTGGGGGGGAATAAAAGTGGAAAGTTAGTTAGATGAACTGTTTAGAACTTCGTCATCGCCGTTTATAACATTCCAAACTATGACGTTTTAGTATCTGCATCGTTCGGGCCCACTGGAGTTTGTATTTCATTTGCAGTCTGTAACCTTCCATTGATCTCTATGTATCGACAGACCAAAATACCTGTAAATAGTAATAATCTAAATAAATTTTTTTCAAGGCCCGTCTTTCATTTTGTTCATATATGTAAATATATATATATATTTCTTTTTGACCTCGCCCACTGGACAAAACCTTACGAGGCCATATGAACTGTATCATGACTCCAGCTTCCCTTCCCCTCGCGTGGGCTGGCCTATAAGACAACAAAGGACATAGAAAAAAAATATCAACGTCGGTATATTACAAAATAAACACAATGCTTATTTTGGCATGATTAGAGGGCCGTGCACCTGTTTGAAATTTGCTGTTTTTTTTTAAAATGAAGAATTTTAAGTCATGTCCTTGATTCGCTTTGCTACAATGTCTCTTTTAAAAAAATATATATATATATGTTGTCAGCTTGTAAAGTTAAGCACTGTTCCTCATATATACAGTGCTCCACAGCATCTTTTCCTTTGTGCGTGTGTTTGTGTCAGTGTATTAGGAGGGGATTGGACGGCGTAATGGTTCAAGCTTTGACAACCAAATAGATAATCTGGAAGACAAATGGGGTCTTTTGTCAGATGAGGCTCCGTATTAATTTTAATTTTCTTTCGTATAACACATTGCATATGCAGTCTGGGGGTCAGAAAAAGCAGCAGCATACCACAAGTTCTTTAAAAAAGACTAACAGCAATATACTTCAAGGTACAACGCAGTCTTCTATGTTAGTATCGGCCCTTTGGGTGATTCAAGATCTCAGCTTGCCGCTGCACGTGTTTTGCTTCGGATCTGCACTTTAACAGATTCTGTGAGAAAGCTGCATCTTCCAGTCACACACTGCGGGCTTCCATAATCCCATCCCGTACCCTCCCTACCCTCCCCATTCCTCTCTCTTCCTCTTCTTTCTCTCCCTTAGTCTCTCTCACTCTCTCTCCTCTCTCTCTCTCTCCCTATCTCCCTCTCTCTCCCTCTCTCCTTCTCTCTCCTCTCTCTCCCTCACTCTTTTCTGTCTCCCTATCTCACTCTCTGTCCATCTCTCCCCCTTACTCTCTCTTCTTCTCTCTCTCTATCTCTCTCCTCTCTCTCCCTCACTCACTCTTTCTCCTTCTCTCTCTATCTCTCTTTCACTCTCTCTCCCCCTCACACACCCTCTCCCTCCCTCCTTCCCTCTCTCTCCCTCTCTCTCTATTTCTCCCCCCCCTCTCCGCAAAACTATTTCTTCCCAACGCATCCCGCAAAAGATCACTGCCCTGAACACTATGCAAAGTGTCCTTATCTGACTAATGTTTATAGACCGTTGTTTTTGCATCGTGCAACCCCGATGCATAAGGGAATTCGCACATTCAGTTGTTGAAAAAGGGCACACAAGAAAAGAAACGTTGGCTATTTTTTAAAAAAAAGGAAAGAACACATTTTTGCCTTGGGAGACAAGGGCAGGATTTACAATCTGTCGCCTATATGCGAAAATCCTCACTAACCAATGTATACGTGCTTTACGTTTCCTCTTTCCCGGTGTTCCAAGAAACCAAAACAATCTGAAATGTAATTTTTCAACTGTAATATCTTTTTCAGGGAGCAACGCAGTTGCGGATTATTTTCTTTAGTTAATAATATAAGAATTATTCATTGCATCTCAGCAGAAGCTGTTCTGTGTTTTTTCTCTGTCCCTCTCCCTCTATTCATGGACGCTGATAACAGCCAAACCAGCCCCACACTCTCCGCCTGACTGCTGCCAACAGCTTTGAATGCAGGCTATACAACTAAAGTTCACAGGCATTATTTGTACGCAGAGAGGTTCGAAAAAAAATGCGAGAATTAACTTAAAATCATTAATCATTGCTTTCTTTAAATACTTCTCCCATTGTTACCCAACAGCAAATCTGGATGGCTCGTCCCAGAGAAAAGTGGTGTGCGTCCAAGGACGGTTCTTTAAAAATATAGGGAGAGCGTTGAATTTCTCAGTTACATCGGAAGATTCCCCCTCTCAAGCACGCTTAAAAACCGGGAAAGTGTTCAGGTCTGGAAAATGGAAAATAGCCAAACGAAAGGTAACGCCAAAACAAACTCGATTCATTCGTCGCTTCCAAACTGCATATATATATATATAATTTTTTTAAAAATTGGTCCCTTTGACAGGTTAGATGTGAACATTATTTGCTGTGCATGTGTCTTGGAAAACGTCAACCAAAAAGAATCTGCTTGCATAGTTGGCGTGTGGTGTTTATCTCCCTGTGGTATTTTTTTTCCAAAAGAAAATATATATTGAATCTTTTGGAATAAAATCAGCAAGTCGCCTGTTCAATAGGACGGCGGAAAGGGTTCACGGAAAGGGCAACTTTTCTATCCGATTAGCTGTTTTTATACTAGCGGTCTGACCCCTGAAACCCTTGACCTTTAAGACATGACTCCGTTCTATCTGAGCACTCTCAGTGCTTCAGGATATATATATATTTGTGTGTGTGTGTGTGTGTGTGTGTGTGTGTGTGTGTGTATGTATGTATATATATATATGTGTGTGTATATATATATATATACACACACGCATACACACACACACACACACACACACACACACACACACACACACACATAATAATATATAACTCCAGGTCAACGCTGCGTCGCGACAAGATTGACGTGTTATGCAGTTGCTTTCATCCTGAATAAGGCAGACTAATCGTGAACGTATGATATCAGGTCCCTCTGTTTGAATATTCTGTGATGGTTAAGGGTAGGTTGTGGAATGGCGTTTGTTGTACTTTGCAGTCACCTTTAAGGATCACCACCAAGGATCCTCAGTGGAATTAATGATGAACCGCTGCTCTGGGCATGGTGCTCCTCAGTTGAAGATTCGGCAACATACAATATAGATCAGGCCCGCCTGCGTTTTCTTTTTTAAGAATTTTGCCTGCCTATTTGCCGTAGAAATTGGATTCCGGTCTGGTTTGACTTCATCTGTCTTTAGATATCGTTTGCTTAGGGGACAGAAAATGATGCGAGCTGGAGAGATTTTGAAGTGGGGGGAGGGCAGAGAGAGAGACAGAGAGAGGAAGAAGGAGAAAGGGAGAGAGAGAGGAAGAGCGAGGGGAAGAGAAAGATAGGGAGAGAGAGAGAGAAAGATTGGGAGAGAGAGAGAAGGAGGGGGTGAGGGGGAGGAGAGAAAAAAGGTGGGGGTGATGGTGAGGGAGAGAGGTCCCTCTTTATAATGTTATGATACGCTGGAGTTTTAATAATAGCATACCATTTCCGAAGTCACACCACACCATTTACACAGAAACTGTAATTCAAACGATACTTACCCGAGGTAGAATGTAAATTAGATATCAGTTGTTTACGCTTTAAGAGTCAGTGGCTATTAGGAGGTCTTCACATAGAAGCTCAGTTTCGTCAACTTTACGCCGAATTCTCCATTTCAATATGTTAAGCAAAGGTTGAAATTTCCTTGGCAATAGGGAAGCTCGTCAATGCAATAATTAGCTATGGAATTTAGAGGGAAAAATCCTTGAAAAATGCAAACTATAGAATTAGATAAACGAATAAAATGTCTTTGTTATAAATCCCGCCCCTCGATTCTTTTTTACCAATTTATTGGGTTTTTTTTGCTAACCTGCTATTTTGTTTCAAAGGGCTTCAAATTTTCTCACCATTATAGGAAGCAATAACTATGACGGATGAGGTATATAAGGATTATGTTAAATTATATTATTGTTTTATTGTGTGTTCTGGTGAGAACAAAGGCTGAGTTCTGGGGAGAGAACACACACTATATAAAATCGATTCTTTTTAAAACGTATAACGAAATAATCTTTAGCCCTGTTGTGGAGAAATCCTACCGCAACTTATATTGCTGGTCTCCACTTTAGGAAGCACCCACAGAGAGAATATTGAAACGCGAAGAAGTTAGACAGTACTGTGTCAAATTGGTTTCTCGGGGCATGATTCTTACTAGGATTATAGAATTCTTTTTTTTTAATTGCTACTCCCAGCAGGTTTACCCCACCCGTACAGACTCCTTCCTGGTAATAATAGATTTTTTTCTCAACCTCAAAACAAATCACTTTATATTAGAAAATATTTCTGGATCGACTTATTTTTAATTCCGTTAACTGGTGGATACTCTCTCTCTCCCTCTCTCTCTCTCTCTCTCTCTCTCTTCCTCCCTCCCTCCCTCCCTCTCTTAATCCTGTTTGCTTCTGTTGCCGTTGTTAGCAGTATACCTAGAAGTGGTCTTCACAGCCAATGCATTTATTTTTAATAAATATCGTTCCAAAGTAATACAAAGGACGTTGGTGTATTAGAAACGAAGAGTTAAAATAGCCAATTGTAAAAGGAAATTCGTGATTTAACTCAATATGCAACTCTATGTAAAGGTGGCAAAGTGATTTTTTTTAAACTGCTAGGTTGGGTTCTTAGTTCTAATTTGCAAGGTCCAGATCACAAACGGTGTCACATAAAAGAGATGCACGTAGAATCTGAGTCTGTGGAAACATGTCCGGACGAGGGTTCGGAAAGCCCGAGTGCTTTCCCCCACATCTAACCGAGTTCAGGTTTGGCAAGGGATCCCCTGAACACCACCGTACACACAACAACCCCCCCCCCCCCCACCCGCACCCCCGACAACACTTCTGCAAAGGCGACCATTAGACAATAGGTACATGCGAGCCCAGGGACAAAAAAAAAGTGGCGAAGAATATGAAAGAATTTCTTCGCTCTCCCGAGTGGAAGGTCACACTTCTCCTTGGAGTGTGAATTTGAAATCCCCCCTTCCCCCTCGGTCACGTGACTCATTAAATAATTAATGCAGCTGTTGCTGAATAGATATGTATTCGTCGGTAAATCGCCGGCATGGTCTCTCTGTGTCTGACGTGAATTCTACTGTCCTTTTTAAAACAACCCTCTAACTTGAGAGAGAGGCTGAAATAAAACAATTTGAGAGGACAGCCACACCGTGGGCTGGATAATTGTAAGTACAGATGCAGTGTCTCTTGTCTCCATATGTAAATATTATGTGTGTTATTTATGTTACACAAGACTGTCATAACATTTGACAAATAGCGCCTTTCCTTCTATTTTTCAATTTACCACGGTGGTACGTTTGTTTATTTTCCCATCTTTTCATTGATCTTTTTTTGTGGCAATGGTTCTTGATTTATTGCGAAATATGTCAGCGGTACTGTGGATGCCATTGTGTGTGTGTGTGTGTGTGTGTGTGTGTGTGTGTGTGTGTGTGTGTGTGTGTGTGTGTATGTGTGTGTGTGTGTGTGTGTGTGTGAGAGAGAGAGAGAGAGAGAGAGAGAGAGAGAGAGAGAGAGAGAGAGAGAGTGTTGTTTGTGTTCGTCTGCGTGATAAATCATTCTCTTTGAGAATGATGTGCAAGTGATGATATTCAGGAATGAGGAAGGTTGCAATCCTCTCCCCGGAGTTGATTATTGCGGGCCATTTGTAGCAATAGATCAGATCATAATATGAAAGCTATAGCTGGGGGTCTTGAATTACTGCATCCGTGATTACCAATTATAGATGGTTTTCTATGAATTCTTTAAAACGCGACCTCTTATTGGAATAAGATCCCTCCTAAAAGAGGCGCTTTGGGTGATCGGAAATGAATTGCAGAACCCAATTTTGAAAATGAGGGAAGTACTAACAGACTTCCACAGGAGCCTCCCGCTCCTTTTATTCTGCGGTTGGACGCCAGCCAGTCAAGTCGGAGCCATTAATAGCAGCGTAACATTTAACACCGATCGTTAGTGCAAACCTTTATGTAGTAAAATTAGAATAACTCAGCGATTGGCTTTAAATATTAATGGTTGCAGGAGGCAAGGAACATCAGTGCAGAAACTCGCGTGTCTCTGAAACTACCATTATCTGTCAACTGAATGGCGGCCTTTCTCTTACTGAGGGATATTTAATGGTCGTTTTTAATTATGATTATCTGAAGTGCCTTTAAGTGTTTGTTTTGACAATTACGCAGCACTTGTATGTGACTATTGTGTCTGCTAGCACGATGAAATTTAAAAAAAAATCAGAAGGCACTTTAACCATCTCATTGTTTAATGCACAACATTTGAAATCAAGTACAGACATTGAATTAAGTGGAGAGCTGGCTGATGGTATAGTGAACTGTGCCCGATGTATATTTTATCCGTGATTTTATTCTCCAGTTCAACCCTCGCCCCCACCCACACCCCCACCCTAAAACACACACACACACACACACACACACACAGACACACACACACCCCTTCTCTTTTTCTTACACACAGATTGACACACATACATACACAGAACCAAAGCCCGTGATCCTTTGTTTTTAAATCGGGCCGTGATCCATAATCTTGCTTCTCTCTCTGAGTGACACTGAGGACTTTGTAAATAAGGAAAAGACGCCAATGGGAACAGTTGATGTACAGGCCTTCAAGATTCCGGCTTGCCTCATTTGCCAAAAAAAGGCTCCTGAGAAAAGATTAAAAGAAAGGGGGGGGGGGGGGGAACAGGCATTAGCAAATCGATATTAGAACCCAATTGGATATTGCTTATTGGATGTGTAAATTTCTTTGCGAGCTTGACCCTGAATTCAATTGAGGCTTTATTAATTGATAATTTCTAGAACCAGAATGGAAAAATAATGTGACTTGGTTGCCCCCACTAGTCATGAATCACGCACAATGGTGCGACATTCGTTCAGCAGTATTGATAGTTAGCGTGTGATTTTTTTTTCATCTGTAAGTATGGCATGCTCCGGAAAGGCAAACTATTCTTTCATATTCTGAAAACGTTAAAGACTATTCTATTAATAGCAATTTACAGTCTCTCCTTTTGGTAGAGGTTAGTTATGTCTTAAAGCAGCCCTGATATTGTTATGGAGATTGGATCAAGAAAAAAAAGCCCCTCCTGAAGGCTTTGTTAGCGCCCCTGCGAAGAGTAGTTGCAAAGTCTCCCAGAGACAGCAAGGCAAAATCGCAATGTGCAAGATATCTGAAAATTCCAGCACGCCGAACAATACATTGGCCGGTCTTTACCTACTCCTTGCCTTTAGCTCTTGTTGATGCTTCTGCGCAATTTCTCCTGCAGATCACGACCCAGTGTTTGAAATAATCAGAATCAGCTGTAATATCACCTGCGTTTGACGTGAAATCGGTCGCTTTGCGGCAGCATACATAATTAAAATCTGTAAATTATAATAAGACATACATATATAAACATTAAATTCAATAACTAGTGCAAAAGAGCGCAAGAAGGGAACAACAGATCCATGCAAACTCCAAGGATATTTCCTTAAAAATAAATTCTGGGCCCTTTCACCTTAACTTTTTTTTTAATCGCTTACCCTGTTGGTGAAATTTGATGAATATTCCATTTCTGTTTTGGCATTCATCCCTTAAATACATTACAGTCTCTATTCACACCGACCATCAGGTTAAGGGCGTTTATATATATTTAAGCTAAAGCTTTCTAACCTGACGACAATGCACCAGGGTGTCTAAGGGAACAATCTTATAAACACACACCCAAAGGTAACGATAGCTCCCATCAGATGTTTATATAATGTACAGGAAATGATTCTCAGCGGAATTAATCACGTCCTTCCCAATTTGATGCGCGTCTCTAGAGTGGGCAAGCCTGTCCGAAATTGATGAAAAAAGTTAGGTCTTTAATATAGAGAACTCCACCAGATTCCATCCATGGAGAAGAGCGTGACATTAAATTACCACTTAAAAATTTCGTAACATTTAACTGGTAATGCGAACCATAGAGGAAATATAGCGTTGCAGTCCATCAATAAACTACCGTTAAAAGAAAAAAAAGGTGGAATAAAATCGTGTCATTTATTCTTGACTAACAGGGCAATATTATAGAAAAAAGCATTTAATTATATACATAAAAATAAAACTAAGGCACACGATTAGATCATGATATCACATAAGGAAAATTCCACTGGTAGCTCTTTGTCAATTAAAAACCTATGGTGTTACTCAACATAGGCCGAGTACTCCACACATGTATAAATATGGACTACGTGGCTTCATGTTTTTAATGTAAATTGACGTGGATTTTAAAAAAAGTTATTCGGCAATGGGCATTTTTTAAAAGCACCGCTGTGGCGCTCAGGACTGCAGCGACTCAGTGTATCTCAATAACCGATCAAATTAGCTCCAGTAAAGACAAGGTAATAAATTATATTGCTCCTGCAGCATGCTCACAGACTAGTGAAAATGCAATAACTCCAACCTCTGACCTTTCACTGATAATACAAAACGAAACTAATTTTAAAATACAATTCGCTTGAACGGTTCTACTGAGTATATTTCTCCCTTCAGCGCTGACGACATTTTGTTGTTGTTGTGGTTGTTCAGCGAGGGGTTCTCAAATGCGCCAAGAAGTGGATTTTTGTCGCCATATATTCCGTGTTCCTTCCCGAACTCCCCCCCCCACACCCCACTTCCCTATCACTCTCTACCTACCACCCCCCAACACACACACCCGACTTTCGCTGCATTCCTCCTCTTTCTCCCCTCTACGTATCGTGTCCCTCACCCACGCCACCCTCCCTCTCATTCTCTATATATTTCACAGCATATCTAGGGTGGCCGACATTTAAATAAAGGACCCCGGCTACCATTTCCCCTGACTACTTCCTTCGGCAACCATTTCCAACATTCACCGACCATCCCGTTTCCTGAAGGACGTGTTAACTTCACCATGTTATCTGGGTTCCCTTTTATAGATTCGTCCTGTTCGTCTCTGATTTTTGGATTTTATTTTACACTTCATGATTTTGTTTCCCCCCACCCCGACCCCATCAATCCAAAATGAATTAAGTTTCTGAACTGATGAAAGATCGGGTCTTGGTTGATATTCCGTGGCGTTAGTTGTATGATCGGCTGGTCTAACTACCGGACGCACCCACCCATGCTTCTTTCAAACACACGCCCAAGATTTTCCAAAATGCGGCTTTAGAAACAATTCACCAGCGTCCAATAAACCTTTGGGGGGGGGGAGGGGGTTGCTAGGATGCAGGTGCAGCGTGGAGATGTAGTTAAACTACAGCACCTATGGCCAAACACCAAAGTCGGGGAAGTCTTTCCAAGTCCCAAACATCCAACAGGTAAAGCGAGCCAAGAAAATTTCCAGAGATGCTCTTTTCCATAGGCTCTTGCCTGGCCTGCTGTGCTCTTCCAGCGTTTTGTGCGCTGTCGCAGGAGAAGTCCTGCTTTACCGACTTTCCTCAGCAGTTCGCTATGAATTCCAGGGCGGGTATAATTCACGGTCCCTTGCCTGATCCGAGAGAGGGGTCCCGAGTTGGTTTCCGTGGACTACTGCTGTGTGTGTGTGTGTGTGTGTGTGTGTGTGTGTGTGTGTGTGTGATGGATTAAGACGGCCGTGCCTTCTTTCGCACCCCAACAGCCCCCTCCTCAGCAAAACTGCAGATTACTTCAGAAAACTTTTTTCCCCTCCCCAAACTTCCGAAATAACTTACAAGTAGTTAAACGTTTGGTTTGGATTTACCTTTGAAGGCTCTTGACACCTCTGCGTCGGAAAAGAAGAGCTTCAAACCCTTTGTAGATAGGGTACTATCCTGAAGATGAATACACTCATGATTTATGACTTGGGAAACAGTGTTTATCTATTGTACTCGCGACTTTTAAAGTTACTTTAAAGTCCTAATCGCGTGTTGTTAGACTTAAAACTCAGCCCCACGGCTTTTTTAGTTGAAAGAAAAATAACAATATGTATAATTTTTGATGTTCCTCCCAAAAAAAAGGTCACGTCTTTATTTTAATTCCATCTGGAGGCAATTTCCTTCTCGCTAAAGACTGTTCGGGATGCAGTAATTATTTTAGAATGTAATACAATTATTTCTTATTTCTGCGCCACCTTACAATAATATCTCCATACACACACACACACGCACACACACACACACACACTCACACACACACACACACACACACACACACACGCACACACACACACACACGCACAAAAAAGAAAACCCGGGCAATTTTTTTTTGTTCTGATTCATGGGAGTAACAACATTTTGTTCCAACGAAAAAAAATGTTTTAACAGCCTGCCATTTCCTTAGGCGTTTGGTAGCGAGATAGAGGACTGGCGATAAGGTGGAATTTGATGCTAGCAGAAAATTGCTTTGCATCGCATTAAGTTCCTCTTCTCCCGTTTGCAACAAATCATCTCATATACTGCGGCCAAGCCCCGAGCAAAACTTAAAATGTACCGATCATGCCGTACGCGGAGGAAGACGGCTCGAACTGCAGGTATTAGGATTGATCTAGATGTAATCAAACTGAATTTTGATCGTTTTAGACACATAAGCGGGTTCAACTATCTTTGCAGCACGGGGCGTTTTGCTCGGGTGAAAATAGATCCTGAAACTCGAAACCCCGAGTCTCTTTTCTCGTACCACCTTTGTTTTGCCTTTTTGAATGCCAACACAGACTAAACTGGGATTCTTAATGTCATACCGAAACGCTACTCCTCCTCCTCCTCTGTGCATTAGCGAAGAGCCGCTTTATACCCTTCATTAAAAATTAACTCCTTCATCTGCACAGTTTCTCACACGTATCTCGGTAAGTCAAGAGGAGAGTTTGTCATTGCTTTAGCTTGGTAGATCAAAGGTCCCACTGTTCTGACTTGTACAGTAACACTATTGATCTGCCTTTGACCCAAGCCAGACATTCTTAAACACTACCCACTTCCCCCCCAGCCCAAATATTAAAAAAAACTTCATTCCCGTTAACTTAGCTTAATCGAATACCTTTATTTCTGTAAGCATGTCAGGTTGAGGTGCCCGTTATCTTCTCAGCAGTTTATAAAGTCAGAACGAGAGGCCACGAATAAAGCGAGGCAACTACCCGAAGCTCATAGCACGTCACTGTGCCACGGGTCAAATGTCACATTAAACACAAGTTATGCATTAATAGGTCAGATGAAGACGTACATTTGGAAATGTGCCAATGTACATTGTGTCACGTGCATTGCACGGTTAATATTCGCCATTGTAAGTTTTTACTCAAA
Organism: Mobula birostris; assembly: GCF_030028105.1. Taxonomy (NCBI): domain Eukaryota; kingdom Metazoa; phylum Chordata; class Chondrichthyes; order Myliobatiformes; family Myliobatidae; genus Mobula; species Mobula birostris. The sequence continues at coordinate 8,505,048 of NC_092402.1, forward strand.
AAAATCGGTTTAAATGCGCACCTTTTAATGGAGATCTTGTTTTACACATTCTTAAAAAAAAAATGCGGTCTAATATTAAAAGCCCAATACTTTCCTATGGCTGCCCAGAGAGACAAGTTTCATAGGTTGTATATGACATAAAACGACATCGTCACAAAACAGAGTACCATATATATATAATATTCTTTGTAAGTAAAATATATAGTGCTTAAGTACAAATCATATTGTAATATATATATGTTTTAATAAATTCTTCGAGTTCCATGAATTACGATGTAGTTTATGCTAAAGTAAATCTGCATCGCTCTGAAAGTTAATAGAACCTTCTGAGTATAATCGGTATAACCGTTCCAGACTTCCTTATATCGGAGACATGTTGCTCATTCTGTATCGGATCTATGGCCACATTGCTAAAGACCGTGCACTGCTGTGAACCAATTCTTTGCTTGTTAGGGATAAACAAGGCGTTTAACTTCGCCGTCCTCACTCTTTTGAGAGGCTGCGCGTGGGTGTAGAACCAGGCCCGCCATCACAGACGTTCTACGGCAGAGTTGGGGTGGGGAGGAGGGTAAGAAGAAATCAGTTCTGATCGAAAACAGGCGACATGGCTCCTCGAGAATTAAACTTCTGTTTTAGTTCACGCTGAGAAAGCCCGAGTGAGAGAGAGAGAGAGAGAGAGAGAGAGAGAGAGAGAGAGAGAAAGTTCTTCAACTTCTTCCTTTCTCTGAACTAGCTTTCTTGAAGGAAGCTAATTATATTAATTTGCTTATATATATATGTAAACAAAGAACAACCTACCTTTACAAAAGCTTCTACATAAAACAATAAGAACGCAGTGTCTGGCTATCCGCTAAAATGCGAGATTTTTTAAAAATGCACGGAGCTGCATGTTTCAGTGATCCAACACTAAGCGGGGGGGGGGGGCGGGGGGGAGATTTCAATTAACATTTGGTAAAGTCTGTATAAAATGGGGAAACGTTGACGTACTAACCACGTGAATGCATAATACAAACGCAATACTCTGCCATTTGGATGGAGGGCCTTCGTCTGTGTCTCCGGGCTGTGATCACCCAGTCAGTCAGGACCCTGATTATTTACATCAGGCCATTTAACAAACACAAATCGGGTCAGGGGGAAGACTTTGCGTGCCGTGCAATATCTCTTAAAAACAAAAAAAAAGGATTATAAGCGATCGCAGAGAAAACCTGGGATAGTGGGACGGATTTTTATTTTCGAGATATTTCAACCCCTCCCGTTGATTGACCCTTAATGTGGTGAGTTATTGCTATTCAAAGACAGGTCATTCAGAGAGAGAGAGGCTTATAATTGTCACAATGAGCCAATACATATTTTGCTTCCTCTTTTTTTAAATAATCCACTTAGTCCAACTGCAAATGTTTAAATATCCTCCTGATGCTTAAGGACTGTAAATTATTTCGGCGGCAGAAGAAATCTCGCTTGCGTTTAACTCAAAACTGTAAAGGCGCGCGTGTGAGTCTTAAATGTGCTGGATCCAGAGGTCCCAAGTCAGCCCTCTATACACGCTTTGTATCAATACTCTTTTCCGTCGTTCTCTCTCTCTCTCTCTCCTTTTAAAAAAAATCGGTAAGCCCTCGCATTATAATGATTTTAAAAATAGCTGTTCTTCACTCTCGGTGATTCATGAACATTTGTTGTCCCAGACAAGGTAAATAATTTATGAGTTTAACCGTCCGCAGCGAAGAGCTGAGTCCTTCGAACGCATTCCTCCCAACTCCCGAATTCTGTTCAGGAATAAATCCCTCAAAAATCCATTAAAGTCAGCAATTGTGTATAAACTAACGAGGCTCCTAGTTTTATGATGAAAACACAGGAGGCATTCGTTTATTAAAACCAGCAGGTGAATCTCTGCACAAACCCGTATCCCAGACTTACTTTCCCCCCCTTTGTTCTGCTCCGGTTCTGGCGTTTCGTTATGAATGACTAGATAACCTTTATGAGTAACATTACTCTCGCCTTCGCTCTCCTATTCCTTGTTGTCTGCCGTCCCCATTTGATCATTTATAAATGCCTCTCCGTGGTAGCGAGCTGACAAGAAACGAACGTAAAGATTTGAGTAACTATAGAGGTTTTAGGGCGAAAATAAGCAATTTTTTTTAATGGAAGGAAGTAACACATGACTTGGTCGATTTATTTTCACGAAATTGCTGCCATCTGGGACCAAAAGAAAGTAACAGATATTTGGCTACAGAATCACACAAAAACTTTTATTTTCAAATTTCGTTACTTTATTTATTAGCCGAGGCCCATCTTTACGTTTCTATACAAGGAGGGGGGCCTAGGATATCACCAACCAAGTGATTTTCAAATACGAAATCCAGTTTTCAAATCGTTCACCCTCGGCATTCGATTGTTTACAACCTTTGAAACTAAAACAGGGAGGTGGTGGTTCGAGGGGGGGGGGGGGGGTTGGCGGCGGAACGCAAGACACATTGGAAATTTCCAACGCTCCAAAGTGATGCCCGCTTTCTGTACTTGATGCCTCTGGAAGGCCCATGAACCGACTTGAGCCAAACGTTTTTAACCAAATTATTAAAAAGAGGGCTGGTTAGGTTTCTGTGCCTCTTAATGATAGGTACACAACATTTAAGAGACAATAAAGGAAACTTATTCGTGTCCTCCAGTCCTAGCGTGGTATTTAAACACTTAATGTAACGACTACTTTAAGAAAGCTATCTTTAAAAAAAACGGTTTGTAGTGCGACTTTATTTAAGGATTAAATACAAATGATTTACAGGTTAATTTCAGAAATATATACAGCAAATTGAAATCTGTTTGGGTGATCAGGACAAGGCTTGTTGAAAAGTTTTCTTAGTATTCATATTTGGCGCCATTTCTAGTAAATTACCGTCCATGCAAAATACACAGTCATTCCTTACACTCCGCTTTATTTCTTTTTGTTACTTTTCCCTGTCATTTGCTGGAACGTTGTCGATTCCCTCAGAGGCCGCGAGCAACGGATTCGATTTTGTAACGATTTCTTTGATCAAAAGAGTTGCCTCTTTCTCCCCCCCCCCCACCCACCCCTCCAGTCTTCGCTCTTTATAAAGACCCCGGCAGAAAATACATCTTGGATCGGAAATCCACAGTGATATTACGGTAAGTCAGACTATTTTCATACACACTGTTTCCCATAATCCGGCATCCTGTTTACATAGGTATAGCTAGCTGGCCAGCTGGCTGGATAGATAGATAGATATAGATAGATAGATAGAGAGAGAGAGGGGGGAGAGAGGTGGGGAGGAAGAGAGATCAAGCAATCGTTAGATAAACAGTTATAGACAATATAATGTACATGTTAAGAATATTATGCTTTAAGGCGACTGCAAAGTGTTCATTTCCCGACGTTCCGGGAGCCAAATTAAAATCAGATATATTTTGCTCTCAGTGAACTGGAATCGGCTGTTTCAGGAGCACGGGTCGAAAGGAATAATTGCAGCGTTTCCCAAGCACATATTTAAAGACCTTACCATCACGAAAAGGTTCAAACTTTGAAAAAAAAATCTCTACTTGGTGCAAATAAAAAAAAATCGGCAGAAGTCTATAACATCTTGAGGGAGATGTGTTAGGAACAGTCCGCAACTCTGAAAACGACACTCCACCTCCACACCTCCCCCCCCCAGCCGCGAAAGGAGTTTGTAGACCAAATAATAATGGGGGGGGGGAAGCGGGGGTGGGGAGGTGGGGAGGGATGACTGTTACAGATATCGTCCAGTTGTGAAAGTTGTGCTGTTAGGTACTGACCCACCTCACGGTGGGGAAGAAAATTAATACACGATCACGCTTGGCCCCTCTCTGTTACTTCTTTAAAACAGTAAAAATCCGAAGATCACTTTGGAACGCTGTCGTGCAAAGTCACTGCGCGCTTTTCTTCTTTTTTAAAAAAATACACATTTGGATAAATATCATTCCTTCGTCTTTGTTAATCCAAACAGAAAATGAACTGTCCCAGAGGCCTCCTCACACTTCTGAATCGTTCCTTCAACAGCTCACCACCCCACCCCACCTTCCCCCCACCCCCGGAAAAAAAAAGACGGGAGTTTGCAAAAATGTATGAAAGCATGGTGGGAAGGCGTTTAAAAAAAGTTGCAGAGTTGTAGGTTCTTTAGCAGCTCCTTCCTCCCACGTCCTCCAAGCTCCCCTTTCATGTACTCAACTAGTACAACATCTATTCCTTTTGCACTGCTTACAGCTAGGGTGCTTGGAGTCATAAATCTTACGTAGCCATAAACGACAGAGCCAACGGTATACATAAAACGGGCTAAGATCCATATACTCTCTCTCTCTCTCTCTCTCTCTCTCTCTCTCTCTCTCGTTCGCTTTTCCTCAAGTGACAATACTTTTGTTCAGCATTCTCAGGGGTAATTTAAAAAAAAATAAATACATATACATATATATCCAAACTTCACTTTAAATGCCCAAGCAACACAAAAGACCGGATTAAAAGTTTAAGAGTTGCTGCTACTGTTGTACCTGGCGAGTTGTTATAATGCTGAGGGGAGCCTGTACCCCGACTTTCACCCCCCCTTCCTCCCCTCCCCATTTTACACTGCGCCCATTTTCTTTCCTTTCCACCGCGCCCAGTGGCTCTGAAGTTTCTTTTCTCCCTTTGCCGTGATTAAATTATTGATTAATGAACCAGTCGCGAGTTAAGCAAACAGCGTTATAGATGGAAATGCTTTTCCTTTTTTTGGGGGGGGGGCAAGTTGGGCTTTAATTCCCCTCCCCCTCCCCCCACCACCACCACCACCGTATTTTTTTAAAAAATTGTAATATCTTGCATGGATGGTGTTTTGGAGGCTGAAATGCTTCTCTTTGCCTGAAAATATATTAGCATAAACTGACACATAATTGCCAAGCACGTGAAGCAAATAGCGAGCTGGCCACCCGACTCCAGGCCTTGTCCTCCACGTCGCTAATTAGCATAATTTTCCACTTGTGACGCTGTGTTTCGAGGGGATTAACACTCGTTGCCTGCCCTGCACAAGAAAGAAATCGTTTTTTCCCCTTAAAAACGTGCTTTTAATATATATATATTATTATATTCATAACAAACATACCGAATATATGGGGGTTTTCGTTCTAGATCTCTCTGCCCTGTACCGCTGAGGACCCATTGTTATCTGTGAAGCAGGGCGTACCAGTCTAAGGCTCAATAATATCAGTGCTGTCCATTCAAGCCTTGAGCTTTCTACCGATCTTTCAGCTGTGCCATCTCGCCTTTCTTTGCCGTAGCCTTCAACGAGTGAATTTCTGCGCCATAACCAGCTGTTTTTATCTTTCTCCTTTTTTTTTTGCATGTGTTATAAAAAAGAATCTGGGAAGTCCTGCTTATCGATTGCGTGGTGAAACTGAAATATTATGTCTTGCTCTGCATCTATCGTCAGCGGCTAAGGTAAGCTGGACTCAAAGAGGCTATCACTCGTGAATGGCGGAGTATATGTCCCAGTGATTTATGACCATATGACTCCAATCTCGGTTCAAGAAGAGTTCACAAGCTTGAGCTTCCTTTCACGCAGCGAGTGTTCACTTTGCATCTGAATTCAACACCGAACCCGCTTCCACGTCCCTGTTTTACGGGGGGCTGATTTGGAGTATTTTCCAAAACCAAGCTCTCACTTGTTAAGACTTACTTACATCGGCGTTTTACGGAGCTCTATATAATTTAAGGTGTCTAATGACTTCCCTCCCCACCCCCCTCCCCTCCCCATTGTTGTCCTATTAACCAAGGTGGCTGTTTTTCCCCCCCGTATATTTTTTTTTGGCAATTTGAATGTCCCCCTCCCCGTTCATGTAAGGATTAAGAGCTGCAGGTACCGCGTGTGGGAATCATGGAGAAGTGAATTCTTAGACGCTGCACACTTCGAGCCCCGAAACATGGTGGCAACCGGCGACTGGGACGCGCTTGATATCCCGGCTTTGTTCAGTTTTCTCAAAGCACCATCCAAATCAGAAACCTTCCCCCGCCCCCGACACACACACACTCCCTGTATCTATCTGTAATATTGTAGTTTCAGCGGCGCACTTAAAACTCCGCCACATTCCTGGTCTTCCCCGAAGTGCAGCCGCATTATCCAGCCGACGGCGATTCATTTTATTGGAATTTATTATTTGTGTGTGTGTGTGTGTGTGTGTGTGTGTGTGTGTGTGTGTCTGTGTGTGTGTGTGTGTGTGTGTTTGCGTCCTTGTAAATAAATATATATATATATATATATATATATATATAAAAACTTTTCAACCTTTCCGCTCAGTAGCGGAGAGTAGAAAATGTACCGTTGTGAGATGAAAGGCCCCAGCATTTCAGCGTGGATTTTTAAATATATATATATTCTGGGCTGTGAACCCGAGCCTGTCTCACAGAACAAAGATAATATCCGACCCGTGGTGTAACGTTGAACAAAGATTTATAACATCGCATTTTTACCGTTTCCAAATTGTAGATTTCGAAGCAGGTAGTTCGTAATTGGGAGCGGGGGGTTGGGGCGGGAGTTGCATATATTTTATTAAATCCACTCTGTTTAAGTTGCCCAGGAATTCCACTGATTTAACTGTTTTTGATTTTGTTTTACTAATATAATTTCCAATCTCTTTCTGGGATGGTTCTGAGCAAAAAAAAAAATCATCAGATTTAATTCTAGTTTTTAAATAAGAACCAAGGAGGGTTTCTGTACAAAATAAAAGAAACAATTTCGCGAGCTCATTTTAATCTTTATCACGAAGACAAGGTCTTCAATGTACATCCAACGCTGTCTTATCTGACTGAGAACCCATCACCTACTAAAGCTACAAAGTGAATCGTTATCTTTAAAATCGTTCATTCTTATTTAGCACTGGAGAAAGCTATTCCGTACGATATAGACAGAAAGTATATATTCAACCCAAAAAACCACACAATTTGCAATATATTAATCAAAACCAGTCACTGAAATTAATATCTCAGTATGACGCGTTTTCTTTCAAAATGGAATAGTTCTAGAGAGCATTTGCCGCCAGAGCTCCGCCGTGTAATTAATAATTCTGGCAATTGCTTCGGATTATATTTTCTTTATTAAAGTCTCGAGCAGAAACCCCAACAATTAGAAAACGCTGCGAATATCTGAAACAGTAGTAGAAACGCTCAGGAATCTTAAGAGCGTCTGGATTGCAGCGAGGATGTCTCGCCGTTCACTCTTTTCTTTCCAGCCGCTCCAGGAACCCACGATCTCTTTACCACACACACAAAAAAAAAAAATCTTTATTGGTCGTCTGACCTCTCATACATCAAATTATAGAGCACCTTCCAAGACAATCGCTATTATCCCATTTTAGTGAAGAAAAAAAGGTTCAAATGCTGGCCAGAGAGAACAGAACCCCCTGTTTTTTTTTGTCGTTCAAAAATACGAAATAACTTGCCGCTTCATCATGGATAGTTAAAGGAAAAAGCTACGGCGGGGAAGTGGAAAGACTCCTAAAAACCGCCGCAAGGCTAGGCATGATCCGTCCTTTAAAAAAAACAGTATCCAGTTTATACAGGGGGGCAGAGACAGATAGAGACAAAAGCATTCGCTTCCTCACCTTCCCCTCTCAAAGTAAAACACTCCCAAAAGGCCACGTTAAAGCTAATGCAAGCTATTTTCTCTGCCCCCCCAAAAAAAGCCAAACTTAACTGCGTTAAAAACAGTCTCGATTCCTGTGTATAATGTGTTCACTTCTCAGCACCACATTATGTGTGCGACATTTTCTCTGATATCCCCCCCCCCCAACGTTTTCGCGGCTGTGTTTTAGGATTCGAAGGACGCAGGTTTTAGATTACCGCGTTCAGCAAGAAATGACGGTGCCTATAAAAGCGTGTTTCAGATTAAAGTTTAAATCCGTAGCTACTGAAACACCCATTAGCCCCTTCAATTTAAACCAGATGTTTTGCAGGGTAAATCTCACCCCGCCATGTTCGCTGTACATTTAAAGGCTGAGGCTTTGGCAGCTCCGTTTTATAACAATCATCGTAAACCTAATTTTAGGCGGTAGGTCAGATTTTTAATCTACATTATTGACAGCGTGACACTTAATCAAGCAAATTGCAATAAAATCATATGTAACGAATTTTTATGGCCTTAATGTTAAACTGAGCTGTCTGTGAAAGTTTACGAAGCTAGGTGCTGTTATCAAGGCTGAGTTTGTCCGAAGTTTTATATATGTATATATGGTATAAACAATTATCATTTTTTTGGAACACGGCCTAGGCCGGAAATTTTAGCTGCAGGCCGGCGTTGAATCTGAACGCGAGTAAAATGTTTTTGCAGGGGGAGAAATTTGCGAAATGTGTAGCCTTCGATCAGAGCTCACCGTAAGATAATTCCCCCTCCGCTTCGCTCAACCTCTCCCCCCTCCCTCCCCACCACCACCCGCACCTCTCCTATAGTTTTGACTTTAAAAAAAAGCGCCGGGAATCGGTATGAGCACGGCATCTGTCGTGCTTGTTTGTGAGGGCTATTCATGTCACTTGCTTTTGAGTATGTAAGATAGATTCATACTGGCTCCACTATTATTCCGTGGGTCTTCTAACCTTAGGTCAACTGCCAGGAGGCTATTGGAAGAAAACGTCACGTGAATCGGGGTGCCAATGTTATTCGATAAGGGTGTCAGGACCCTGACAGTTTGTGAAATAAATATTGGGAAACTGCGAGATGCAAAAAACGACATTCTACGACAACTGTACTCTGTTCGGTGGATACACATACCAGGGAGCAAATGGTTTCAGCTACGAAGTGGCGCAGGAACCCTATCCACCATCTTCTCACGTTGAGGGTGATTACCAGAGGTCGGCCTGCTCCCTGCAGCCGGCTGGCACCAGTGGTCCGCATGCCAAATCTAGAGACACCAATGGGAGCTGCATGCGTTCGAACCTCCCAGAGCACCGCCAACCTCCACCTATCTCACCTCCCCAAAACCCCAGCAGCAACGCGACACAGCCAGGCACCAGCAAGACTCTGCCCAAGTCTTCCCACACCTCCACACCCAGCCTCACCAAACAGATATTCCCCTGGATGAAGGAGACACGGCACAACTCCAAGCAAAAAAATAACAGCAGTCCCAGCACAGGTACACGAATTTTCTTTTTGCCGTTTTCGTACCCAAATGGAGTGGCTGCACGGTTATTTAAGTCAAAACATTTTTTTTTAAAAAAACGAAAACATTTCCAAACGTGTTCAGAACGTAAACAAGCCTGGCTTAATACTTTAACACTTTGTTGATATACACGCTGTTAACACTAAGTCAAGCTACCCTCGTGTTTATACCCGGTTTCTAAATTTGTTATTATTTTATATTGAAGCTGATATTGAAACATGTAATTATAGGAGATATATACATCATGTCACTGTTTCTAAACAACCCCAGTGTGCGTAAAGGTCACGTTCCAGTTGACTGTGAAGCCAGAAAGTTGATATCACATCAAAGAAAGTAATCCATTAAAACACAAGCAATTACTACAAAGTCATAAACTAGAGTACTCCTAAGTTTGCTCTACCAGTATAGTTGGTAACAGAGGTATTGACAACTCCAATATAGCATATCTTGAGCTTGAATAGGACAAAAAATATTCCATTCATTCGCTTATCTCAAAACAGCATTTGCCCTGCCCTCTTTAAGTGCATCACTCCAACTGAGGAATATGTTACCCTAAACATGCTTCAAATTCAATTTGCTAAATTCTGGGGAAACCCTTGTACTCTTTGTTTCTGGTATTGGGGTGATAGAACCTTCCAGTATTGTTTGATGAGAATATCGAGGTCCTTGGTGTGTTGAGGGGAAGGGTGGGGGGGGGGCTATTTTTCACTTAAGAGCTATCAAATTTATTTAGAGAATTTTGCTGTTCAGATGGATGCACTTTAAAGAAGTAATTATTATTTTTTTATCTCATTGCTCACAGCAGAGAGCGTCAGTGGAGACAAAAGCCCTCCGGGATCTGCCTCGAAGAGGGCACGCACTGCCTACACCAGCGCACAACTGGTGGAGCTGGAGAAGGAGTTCCATTTTAACCGCTACCTTTGCCGACCCCGCCGGGTCGAGATGGCCAACCTCCTCAACCTCAGCGAGCGGCAGATCAAGATCTGGTTCCAGAACCGCCGGATGAAGTACAAGAAGGATCAGAAGACAAAGGGCATGGTGAGCTCTTCTGGGGGGCAGTCACCCACGGGGAGCCCACCACTCTCCGTCCAGGCCCCCGCTGGGTTCGTGAGCGCCATGCACCCACTGGCCAACAACTCCGCCTACGACGACCCCTCACCTCCGCCTTTCAGTAAACCTCACCAGAACGCTTATGCCATGACCACGAGTTACCAAAACACCATGAAAAGTTGCCCAGGTCAACAGCAGAAAAGATATCCCGGAACTGCTCCAGAGTACGATCCCCATGCGATACAGGGGAATGGAGGCTACGGGACGCCAAACATGCAGAGCAGTCCAGTGTATGTTGGCGGGAACTATGTGGAATCTATGTCTGCTTCTGGGCCTTCTCTGTTCGGCCTCAATCATCTCTCTCACCCGGCCTCCACAAGCATGGACTACAATGGTGCTGCTCAGATGACTCCTGGTCAGTCCCATGGACCTTGCGGAGACTCACATCCAACCTACACGGACCTCTCATCGCATCATCCTTCTCAGGGAAGAATTCAGGAAGTTCCCAAACTTACCCATCTGTAGCAGGTGCGAGTGGGGGAGCTTGACTGAGGAAAAGTAAATCATATTATTTCTCTCCTTTCCACAATAGTCCTCTTTGGTCCATCGTCTTTGAGTCTTCTTATTCATGTATGCTGGCTTGTACTAATATATGTTGCTTATATTGCCCCCCTCATCAAACCTGCCCTCCTATGTAGCGTTAACTCACTCCATCCTCCCCGCTCCCTATTCCCCACCGGATTACCACCTCCCCCCACCTCCCACCCCCCACCAACCATTACAATCTTTAGGGTAGAAATGATACTTGGTAATGCAAAAACACCCCTAGAGGTTGCACATTTATTTCTTGGACTTAACGTGAAACAGGGTAAATGAATAAATATTCTGTCCTTTGAGAAAAGCAAAAGTGAAGACTTTTTTTTGGGGGGGAGGGTATTTGCTGATGCTTGATTTCCTTTGGACACCTGTATTGCACTTATTGTTTACATTTGAATGGGTGAAACAGCTCATGTGAGGCAAACAATTCTAACTCAGCCTTGAAGGAATCTTTAAAAAAAATTGAGTAGCTGGTGCGTCTTTCAATATGTGTGTATTCTGGTGAACATTCAGATATATTTATTGATTAATACCAGGAAAATATTTCTTTTTTTTTTGTATTATTTATCCCCGGCAATACGTATTTATATAAAAAAATAAAAATCTGTACTTTTTAGTATTTTCCTGTCAAGACAGTTGTATTCACGTCTCTGTAAACAAGTTTATTTTAGTTAATGTAAACTAGGGCAAAATTGTAGTTTTCTGTTACCATTGTACCTAAAAGAAATAATGTAATTAGTTATATTATAGGCATGGGAACAGAATTGGACAGTAATTGTATAGTCTTGGTTTAGAAAAATATAGCATACCCTACTTTTCTGAGACTCCTTGCCTTCTTTGTAGTTATTCCCATTGCTAACAGTTGTCTGTCAAACAATTCTGGAATAAATCTCTTATTAACATATTTTCTTGTATGGATGATATATTCCTGACCATACATCCACCACAAACTGGAAGCTCACTAACATACATTGTGCATCAATGCCTTACTTTTGAGTGGGCAGATGTGATAACAAAGCTATTGCAATCATTCTTTAAGCTCTCTCTCTCTCTCTCTCTCTCTGTCTGTCTGTCTCTCTCTCTGTCTCCCTGTCTTCCCATAAACACACATACACACTAGCAGTAGCGTTTGAGGCAATGTCTCTTTTATATGTGCTGCCTAATTAGTTCTCTGCTGTCTTCTGTCTCTTTCGAGGTTTCCCAAGCTGGGGGTCTACGAGTGGACCCCTCGGTTAACGGTAGGGGCCCATGGCATGTATTAAAAAAAGGTTGAGAGCCCTTAGTCTATATTGTTTTAATATCAAGGCCTGTGTATTTGTGTGCGTCTGTGTGTGTGTGTGTGGGGGGGGGGTGGAATGTGTGAGTGGGTATACGGTAAGTATTCAATTATTACTTCTTGCAAAACTAAAGAATAAAGCACTTCTTCAGCTTGTAAATATCTTTATTACCAAACAAGGTCTAGAGACTTACACAAACATTCAGGAATTAATGGGTAAAAACTTTCCATCCGGTGTAATGAGACACCACGTGGTGTCTGGGCAGAGCAGTCATTGGACCTGCAAGAGAAACAAAGGAGAAACGCATGAGCTTCCTGCCAAAGTACACAGACCTTTCCAGCTCATTCCATTCAAAATGAAAGATATTTTTTTTTCTTTCTCCTCTCTTGGCCTAGCAAACAACTGCTTTTAAAGTGATGTTATCAGACCAAGACATGCACGAATTTGTATGAGAAATTGATTTTTTTTAAACACTGGCGTGTCTATAAACCATGGGAAACAATTGGAAGTGTAAACTGCCTTGAAAACAAATTTGAAAACTGTGTGTGTGTGTGTGCGCGCGTGTAGGTGCGTGTGTGTGTTTCTGAAACGAAAATTCGAATCAAATGCCTCTACGTGTTTGACAGTTTAACAATCCCAACAAAACTTTTTTTTACGACGTTCTCTTTTTTAAATTAAGTTTATTGGATTTTATGAGTATCATAACGGAGCCCAGCCAGTCTTTTCATAACAAGCGCGCCAAACATTGCGATCAAAATCGCAACTCCGTAACAATAGCTTTCAGTTAGCTTATCAGCAGCCCATGGAAAGAAAATCCCAAAGTAAATCTAATTATCTAATCGCGTTTATTTTGAATTATTACGTCGAGTTTTTTTTTAAATTTCTATGGACTGATTGTTTAGGAAGCAATAATGATTTTCTGTACTGTTTTCTCATGGACCAAATAACATTCCGTGCTGAATTATAACAACAGAATATTAACTAATTTACGAGTCTATATTTATCCCTCAAGGCAAGGATTCATTAATACTTCGATTAAAAGCTATGCCAGCAACACAACAATGAAATTTATGCTGGATTTAGATATGAAGGCGACAAGAATTAGAGTCAGTTATAAGTTCAGATATTCAATTAAATATTACTGATAACCTATTTAATGTTTACTTAACTAATGTGAAAAAAATGTTGTCATTGGCGAATTTTGCAAAACCTCGGTAATATATTTATTTTAAAACCTTCCCGTGCCTGCATGGTAACAATATGAAAGATCAAGCCCCTCCAATCATTTCTGAATTGTATATTCTGCGATGTGCACCGTTTAAAAGAGAAAGCACCAATTCTGCGCGAAAGTTTTCCTAGATCGTTTAACAACTCTCCAGGGTCTTGCAAACACAATTTTGCAGCTGATGTCAACTGGTGCAAGAAGGGGGGAGAAAAAAGGGTGCGGCGCCATATTGTTCGATTTTCGACCCCTCGCCGTCCAGAGAGAGAGAGAGAAAAAATATCATTCACCCCGCGGAAAAAAAATATTAAACCTCGTCTTTGATAGCAACTTGCAGGAATGTTTTGATTATCCCGCATTCCTCGGATCTCAAGTGTAAATTAACCAGTCTGCTAATATCCAACAAGCATTCTCTTTATTGAGCTGTTGGGCGCTGCTTTAAATCTGTGCAATGCATTACAGATTTGTCTGTAGCGCTATTTCACTCTCCATATCGGATTCAATTACAAATGTGTATATAGCAAAGCACGGGAAGGCAATCTGTGCACAAAAACGGTATCAAATAAACGACAGAAGTTATCTTAGCTATTGCATTTTAACTCGTCGAATCTTTCGGGCAATTTGCTGTTATTTATATTACAGGCATTTCAGAAGCAGGACTACGCATAATTTTAACACGCGCGCAAGGAAAAATAAATTCGCAGCAATCAATTCAAAACAAAACGACATGCCATGATACAGCCTTTTTCTCACGTCATATTTTAACCAATTATTCCTCGGTCTATGGTCTCTGAGCAACTCCCCACACCGCAGCCATCAGCAACGCGGGCCACAATTATTGTTAATTTCAGCGGTCATGTTTGGCGCATTAAAGAATATTCTATCTCTGAGCACTTTCTTGCTGAATTAAGAATAGATTTCTTCGCGGCAGGGCCGTTTCAGTGTTGCGGCGTCCTGTGAGGGGCCGCGCTTAAATACTTGCACCCCCGCACACGCTCAGAGAAACAAAGGTTTCAAGATCTCATTTTTTACCAATTCATTTCACGTCCCACACAGTGTGCACGAGAAGGAATTGGGAACCGACACAAGGCTTTGGGATATATTTCACGCCCAAAAGATAGGGCCCTCATCCCGTCGTATTTTTATCTTTAATTTTTTATTTTGCTTTAGCCGCTTTGCCAGGATTTTGTAACAAAAAAAGTTGGCCCGTTTTGTTATTTTTATAGGTCGGTGCTGGCGTCTTTGGGTTTAAAAATAAATGCTTTTCATCACCCCCCCCCTTTTTTTCTTTAAGAAAGGATGGTCAGAAAGGAGAGCCTGCTCGACTTCCTGGCATTTGATATGGGAAGGCGAATTCTTCAGTGTGCTCTCAAACCGAAGCTGTCAAGCTGTTCTGTGGCCAAAGATTGATCGCGGCTGTCCTCAGTTCCTTGAGTTTATCTCTTTTTTTTAAAAAAAAGGGTGTCCATTGTAACACTAATGTCGGTCACACTGAAATAGTTTCTGTATAATGTGCTCTGTTCACGTAATCACACATGCATTTTCAATAACTTTCCTACTTTCAAACTTGTTTTTTTATTATTTTAAGAAAATCGTGTCAATTCAACCCCCTTTTTTTAATTTGAAAAAAAGACACTTAAATCTATCTATAAAGTTTGGGTAGAGGGGTCGGATGCGTGAATTGGGGGGAAATAGGGCTCATAAACAGGGAAACTCTGCAAGATTTGGGGGGCTAGACGAGGAGATGAAATTGGTTAAAATAGTTAACTCAACAGTTTATCGCCACTGGCAGCCTTATTCAGAGTTAAAAGCCAATACTTACCTAGCTTCGGAAAGCCCTTCTGTGCTTTGCAAAGCTACCACAGAACTGCTAAATCCATTCGACCACGGGATAAGACACACTTTGTGACTTGAGTCTAATGAATCTGATATTTAAAGGGATGGACTTTTACCGACTAGGCCTGCAGCAACTGCCTGGCCGATCCCGTGAAAGTTCCATTTTGTCACTGGCCCCTGTTGTCAAAACTTTGAAGATTAATGAGGCAGCCTGTTAATTACTCAAGTCGCCAGATTTTAGGTGCAAATCTTCTTCACTTGAATTGCAAAATACTGAGATGTAATTGGGAGAGATAACTCCCCCCCAAATTAAAAAAAACCTCTCAACGTCCAATCTCCAAAATAAAATGACACGGCACAATTAAAAGTGGCGGTGTATAAGGGTAAATTTAAAATTC
Organism: Mobula birostris; assembly: GCF_030028105.1. Lineage (NCBI taxonomy): Eukaryota > Metazoa > Chordata > Chondrichthyes > Myliobatiformes > Myliobatidae > Mobula > Mobula birostris. Next base: position 8,520,572 of record NC_092402.1, read on the forward strand.
TGACTTGATAAAATAAAGTGGATTTTTTTTCTTCACTTTTTTTTTAATCAATTGCAGAGATAATGGTTCCTTTTCATTAGACACCAAATTGCCATTGGGTAGCGCCAATCATGTGACAACGGATTCGGTCCAATTTCAATCTAGACCTCAGATTAATAGAGCTGGTCCCCATACGCCTTGTAATATCAGAGATGCAGAATTAAAGCCTGAAAATATATATATTTCACGACCTATAATATTCATAACTTTCTCCATTCGCCATTAAGAAGGCCATGAATTTCGAATTGGAGCGAGAGATTGGTTTCATTAACAGCCAGCCTTCGCTCGCAGAATGCCTGACGTCGTACCCTGCTGTCGCTGATACATTTCAAAGTTCATCAATCAAGAGCTCGACGCTTTCACACTCGACACTAATTCCTCCTCCTTTTGAGCAGACCATCCCAAGCCTGAATCCCAGCAGCAACCAGCCGCGGCCAAGTCGCGAAAAGCGGCCTCCGAATGGCCGTCTCCCATCCGCCGGTGCGGCCGAGTTCCCGTGGATGAGGGAGAAAAAGTCGGCGAGGAGGTACAACGAAGCCGCTCTGTCATTATCAGCACCAGTACCCGGGTCATCTCCGACGGCGGAGTCTCCGACAGGTCTGCCCGCAGCCCACACATTTAAATCATTATTTTAAATCAACAATTCTGGTTTACAATAAGCGGGTTTTAACTTATTGCATTGGGAAAGGGTTAGAAACGTAGATTAAAACATTGCATGAGAAAATAATTACAGGGTTACAGCTGACTTCTCTATAAAATGCATTTAAAATTATCCGACATTTCCAGTGGTTAGCCTCCAGGTGCAGCTTCCTTAAGGTTGAATACTGTGATTTTTTTTGTGTGTGAAAAAAAAATGCACAGCTATGTTTTGAGGTGCCGTATTTGTGCTCTCGGCGGCCATGTTGCTAAAACTCGAACCAGCTGCGGGAACTCGCGAGTAAGGGATGTGATTCGCTGCACCGAATTGTCAGTGCGGGGATATTTATAAAGATTGTTTTTGTCCGCCGCTTGGAAAGATTGAAATCTTTTTTCACGGGACTACATTTCAATGTTTTTTTTTGCCGGGGGTGGGGGGGGGGCGGTGGGAGAGAAAAAAAGGCAATAGCCGAAAACGGTGGCGACGAATTGTTTTCACTGTGGATGTTAAAAGAATTTGTACTCCTCCTCAAACACACACACACACACACACACACACACACACACACACACACACACACACACACACACACACACACACATATACTCTCTCTCTTTCTCTTCCCTCTCTTTTGTCAGACGTTCACAGCGAGCAGGATAATTGTAGCAGCGCACGGAGGTTAAGGACGGCTTACACAAACACTCAGCTCTTGGAACTGGAGAAGGAGTTTCACTTTAATAAGTATCTGTGCAGACCGCGGAGAGTGGAGATCGCTGCCTTGCTGGACCTGACGGAGAGACAAGTTAAAGTCTGGTTTCAGAACCGGCGCATGAAGCACAAGAGGCAAGCCCAGTACAAAGAAAATCAAGGCGGCGGAGTAAGTTTCGCCCGCAGCTCGTTACCAGACAGCGAAGCCGAGGAGGCATCGCCTTATGACCAGCCGGTCGAGGCGCCGGGGACTTGCCTAGAAAGTAAAAACTGCGCCGATCAGGCACGGAAACAAAGCCAAAACACGCTGAGCAAAGAACTCCAAAACCTGCAAGCCCTGGCGGGTTGCGGCGGCGACGGTAAAGCGAGGAGTCCTTTCTACCTAACGGGAGCGGCAGACAACGCTTTACCAGCAGGCCAGATTTCTGTGGCTGGTCTGGAAACTATCAGCCCGGAGACCCTAGAACTGGTCTCTCTCCCAGATTTAAACTTGTTCTGTTCGGATTCCTATCTGCCATTCTCCGATGGATTATCTCATAGTATGCAGGGTTCTATCGACAGTCCTCTGGATATCCCCGAGGAGAGTTTTGACTTTTTCACAAGTGCTCTCTGCACAATAGACTTGCAGCGCCTCGGTTACCAATAACTATTGGATAAATCATAGGCCCAGTGTAGAAATTCAGCCATGTCTTTTTTTAAAAGTATGTACACTGTTTCCTATTTTAAATAACAATAATGTGGAACTTTAAAAAAAAATCTGTGTGATATGGGATTGATCTCACAGTAATTAATTTATTCTTCAGCCTTGACCCGGAGTCTACAAGAATTACAGTCTTTATTGCACAGGTATTTAATTAAATCTAGTTTTATTCAGTTGCAGTTTCGTAAATTATGTCAAAAAAATTGTAGATTCCCCGTTTCAATACTCAGGAAAACTTATATCCCAAGTTGTACTTATAGTTGAGCTGCTCTGTCTTATAGCTTCCGAGAGGGTAACTGTGACGAGTTGCTTTATGTTTTAGAGGTAGCCTATTTATTGAAGATACTGAAATAGTGAATTTTAAATTATTTATTGTACATTATTTTCATAGTTTAAATAAAAAGCAACTTAATTATTTAATGGGTTTTTAGAATGTCTGTGCTTCAAGATGGCTGTCCGTGTGCTTTGTTGGGAATGCTTTTGCAATATGATTTACCCCAGTAATAACTATTACTGAAAATATTTGCCGTTACTTGAACCAGTCATTCCTCCCCCCCCCCCCCCACAAAAAAAACGTGACTCGCAATATTTTGTTTTAGGTCAGGGATTATCTGATCACTGTGTGGTCACGGTGGACTTACAACTATCTCACCTTATATAGGATGTGATTAAGTGGCCTTCCCTCCACTGCAAATAACTGACTGCGAGGGTAACCAAATATTCAGTCTCCTTTGTATCTCTTAGCTCTGCCTTTTGAGTTGTCAGTTGACAGGGCGCAATGTTGGCTTTACCCTTAAAGGTGCTTTGGGTTTGACAACCACGCCCCCCTCCCCCTCTCCCCCACCCTATTCCAGAGCCCAAGTACTACACGGTTAGTCATTCAACTCCCCCGTGCAGGTGCAAAGTTTACATTTCCAGCTCTCCCTCATTCCTAAGGTTCGCAAAACGCCGTCTTCCGGAACATCGTTAAGCGATGCGGCAAATAAATACCCCAAGAACATGTCGAACGGCGAGGGGCTGCCACCGGGTGGTTCGATGGACAGAGTGGCCGCCTCTTGTTTGTGCTCTGCAGTTGGCGAGTTGTACATCGCGCTGCACGGTCGCCTTAAGTTACGTCGAGTTTAAAAAAAAACACAAGAAGTGCGCAGCTCAAAAGTTTATTCGGAATCGGAAACGGATGATGCCAAGAGTGGAGCGTAGGGTGGGGGTGGGGGGGTGGGGAGGAGCTTCGAGATGCATTCCACGTTCACCCACACGGTTCCGCTTCTTTTCCCTCTCGCCGAATAAACGAATTTCAAGGAGACTTATAAATAGAGACGATATCTTATTCATGAAACTCATTTTTTTTTATTACAACGAGTGCACCCGGACTGTAGAGAAAGTGTGACATTTCTTCTCTTGCCTATTTTAAAAAAATTATATATATATATATATATATATATATATATATATATATATATGTATGTATACAGAGAGAGAGAGGGAGAGAGAGAGAGAGAAGGTACGAAAGAGATAGAGCGTTAGATTTCGACAGAATAGAAGAAGATAAACGAATTTACCAAATATAAACATGGCTCTAGAATCTGAAGAGCAAAGCTTCACGAAACTTGCCAGAAAATAACTACCGACATCGATCATTGGCTCCCTCTCTCTCTCTCTATATATATATTTTTTTAAATTCACAATTGTGCTCCACTTTCTGGGGCTCCCACCCGCCCTCGCGCCCCGCCAGGGGAGCCTTATTTACAAGATGTAATTTTTTTTTAACTTAAACTCATACATCAAGCTGCTTTATGTATGAAGGAGGTCATTTCGAGAAATCAATCGCACTGACACGAAAATAAATCATATTACGCATTTGCCTAGTCACGGGTGTTTCCAAGCAAGGTATCAATCTGTCGGAAACGCCTCGCGGAAAATGCTGCCGATCTACGGGAATCTCCAAATCCGGAGCACCTCACCGCAAAATGGCGCCGTGTCTGTGTGCGGGACGCAAAACATTCACCGTTTAACGATTCTATTTTTATTTCATATTTCAGTCTGCACCGAGCTGTCTGCATCATTGCTCCACGCGACTTTAAAGCCCTGTTATATATTTTAATGCTTTAAGCCACCTAATCCTGATTTATTTCGCTTTAAACTTTCCGCCGGAGCCCCCTTTGTTTGCTTTTTTTTAAAAAAATAGGTTTTGCATATTGATCCTTAATAATTCACACACATTCTTAATTAATTAATTTATGCTTCCCTCCCCCACCCACCCCTCCCGGTAGACCTTCAAATGAAGCCTG
>NC_092402.1:8529943-8534943 GCF_030028105.1 Mobula birostris
TCTGTGAGTGTTCAGGATCGTCCTTATGGGTTGTTCAGAGATCTGTCACCTTGAATCAACCTGGAGCCTTTTGAAGACGATCCCTTTTGCATTCCGTGGGAGACGGAACTCGTTCCGAACACATGCCCTGCATCGTAAACACAGGAGATGCTGAAGCGACTACACACTCACTCAAAATGCTGGAAGAACTCAAGCAGGTCAGGCAGCATCTGTGGAGAGGAATAAACAGCCGGGGGTTTCGGGCCGAGACCTTTCATCGGGTCTGGAAAGGAAAGGGTGGGGCGGGGTGGGGGAGAAGCCTTAATGTGAGCCTGGCGTCCCCTACCCGCTTCCCACTCTCGATGAAAAGTCTCGGCCCGAAACGTCGATTCTTTATTCCTCCTCATAGACGCTGCCCGACCTGCTGAGTTCCTCCGGCGTGTTTTTTTTCTCTCTCTCTCGGCGCGTGTTACTCGGCGTTCTGAACTCCGGCTGCGGAAGGAGAAGGGTTGGGCATAGGGCGAGAAAACCCTCATTCCGCACGAACCCAAGGGCTGCAGAAACGGCAACAGGAGCGCCACAAAGCTCGTCCCCCTGGGAGAGGACGCACCCTCCAAGATGTCGGACTGCACCTGGGGACAGCCTGAAAGACCGGCCCAGGAGAGAGGACTCTGGCGGGCTGCTGTCGTCGGCCTGAGTCCCAGTGGGGGCGAAGGGCCTACTGGTAAGCAAGTCCTCGGCGCTATGACCAGTTACAACAGCATGGTTCGCTTCGTTTGAGTGCATCACAGGTGCTTGGTGTCTTTACCGCAGTGCAACCGGATAGAATGCAAGGCAGGCAAGATAATAATAAAAAAAATAAAACCAATTGGGTTCTGTTCAGCGAAAAGACAGTACTGCGGAAAGGTCTGGGGCACACCTACAGACACGAACAAGAGAACGTCTGCAGATCCTGGAAAACCGAGCAACACACACACACACTCACACACAGACATACACACACACACACACACACACACACACACACACACACACACTCGCACAACACACACACACACACACACACACACACACACAGACATACACACACACACTCACACACTCACACACACACACACACTCACACACTCGCACAACACACACACACACACACACACACAGACACAGACACACACACACACACACACAGACATACACACACACACACACACACTCGCACAACACACACACACACACACACACAGACATACACACACACACTCACACACTCACACACACACACACACACTCACACACTCGCACAACACACACACACACACACACACAGACACAGACACACACACACACACACACACAGACATACACACACACACTCACACACTCACACACACACACACACTCACACACTCGCACAACACACACACACACACACACACACACACACACAGACACAGACACACACACACACACACACACACACACACAGACATACACACACACACACTCACACACTCACACACACACACACACACTCACACACTCGCACAACACACACACGCACACAATACGCGCACACACACAAAATATGCTGGAGGAACTCAGCAGGTCAGTCAGCGTCTATGGAGAGGAATAAACAGTCGACGTTTCAGGCCCGAAACCCTTCGACAGGACACCTTTGCTGGCCGGCTGAGTTCCGCCAGCATTCTGTGTGTGCAGGCACATATATAACGCGAGTGCCCGAGACCTCTGCCCAGGACTGCGTACTATGCCTTCCCCGTCACCAAAATAACATCTAGCGCGACCGGGCTAGCACAGAATCTTTAATGCAACTGAGCCAAGTACTCGCATTTCCGTTTCATAACGACCTTCCTAGTTCAAGTAAGGCACGGTACTGCGCGGGACACACCAGTGCTGCCAAAGATGGTGTCAAGTTGGTGATCCTGGCCCCTAACTATGCCACTCAACAACAGAACCCGGCGCAGTGTGAAAATAATTTTCATTTCTGCCAAGCTCGCCCTTTCCACTTACACGGGGCTTAAAGTGGAAATCGGTGGTTTATTAAGTAATTCGTGTCAGTACGGTTATTTTTCCAATGATTAATTAAATGTCTCTCATTGTAGGTTCAATCCTTTAGAATGAAGACATCGGAGTGAGCAAGTCTGTTTTGCCGAAAGGCGGGAAAAGGGCAGCCGTACAGCCACTTCCCGCCGATCTTGGGTGGTTTCGCCAGCGCAGAAGTGTCAGCCGCCAAAGCCAAAGGCCTTTTATTCGACCAGCACTGGCCGGATAGGACACCGCGCACACGCCGCTGACAGATAACGAAATCCCGTACCAGTAGGTTTTAGATCATTAGACCGGCGAAGCCCCAGCACTTTGGGATTGCTTCTGGATATGAAACTTTTGCAAAGTACTTATGTATCCAATCTCAAGACTTTTTTTTTTGGAGGCTGGTTGGTGGAAGGGTGTGGGGGACCTCGCCATTTTGTATTCGGGCTGTCGCAACGGCTGCTCATCGCTTCAGTTCTCGATGAAGGGCCTCGGCCTGAAACGTCGACTAGCTGTTCATTTCCCTAGATGCTGCCCCCGACCTGCTGAGTTCCTCCAGCATATTTCGTGTGTGTGTGTGTGTGCGTGTGTGTGCGTGTGTGTGTGTGTGCGTGTGTGTGTGTGTGTGTGTGTGTGTGTGTGTGTGTGTGTGTGTGTGCGCGCGCGCGCGCGTGCGCCCGCGTGCTCTGGATTTCCACTCTCTTGTGCTCATCATCGCCCATACAGCTTTCTTACACGCCTGTGCTCCAGTCGAGACGCCTCAATGTCTCTTCCCAAGTCGCTTGGATGGTGAATTCTGTTTTTACTTACTCCCCCAAATCTGAAACCACCACCCAGCCACCCCCCCTTCCCACCCACCGTCCCATTTCACGTGTTTATGAACCTTCCATTGTATCCACTCAATCGCTCCCCTTTCCTCTTCCGTAGCCTACAGAGAAATCCACCCGGGCCCTTCGCCCTACTTTCCTACTCCCTCCCCCCACACTTCTTTTCCCCTCTGCACTCTACCCCTTTCTGCTCCTCGTCGTCACCCACCGCACCTCCGCCGCCCCGGCTCCTCCAGGGAAGCACACCGTAAGCAGTTAGAAAATGCAGCTAACATCAGATGTTTAAATTGCCGGCTGCCAGAACTGCCTTTGACATATGGATCCAGCGTCTGAATGAGTGAAGTCTAAAATAATGTTTCTTGAATTCGGTGACAGTGATAAGGTATCATTATGTAGAAAATATAAAGCACTCCGTGAACCTAACAGATGGCGGGCGACGAGCATCTTCGAAGTGTGGGTGCAACGGTGACGCGTCGCATACTGTACAATTAATCTTTTTTTCTGTTAACTGAGTAAATTAGTATAATTGTAGGCCCCGGGCTTCTAGCTAATCACCACTAAACTGTGTGTATATATGTGATAACCCAAAATGTAAAGGGGCGGGGGTGGGGGGGGCGTCTTATTATGTCAAACGTATTAAATGTGTTAAATGTACTTAAATGCTAAGATGATAACAGATACACCCCGACAGCTAACGAAACTCGACTGTGAAGGGACACTTGCGTGAGATGCCTTCATCTCCGCCGAATATGAATAATCACCATTCACTTTGTCAGGGCGTTCTTCCTCCTTCAGTTAAACGGGTTTGCTGACTTAAGGGGAAAAACAAAATGCATCTCGAAAACTTTGAGCAAAGAAGTATTAATGACGTACTTCCTCCTAAATTCTCTCCCCACCACCGGAGGGGGGGGGGGGGGGAAGAAGAAAAAAACTTCAGGCCGAGTGTTAGGAAGAAATATATATCACCCGCTGAGAAAATGGGATGATTGATTTTACCAGTAGTCCTGTCAACACCACATCTATTACAGGTACTAACAAACTCTATGACAAGGCTAAGACTGCATCAGATGGATATCTTAAAGTTTTTTTTTAAAAGAAGTTCCTTTAAAATTCAAAATCGCGACATTTATTCACCTCACAATACTGATTTATCACCTTATTGATTAACTGATTGAATACTCTACACTTTCAAGCCAATCATTTCTCCATAGCAGAAACGTGCTTCTTAAATGTACATTATCTTTGTTCTAACGCCGCAATCAGGCTGAATTTTCCAATGATGATGGGTGAGGTAGGGTTGTGGGGGGGGGAGGGGGAAGAAAAAAATCCAATCGGATTGACATCATATTTTTTAAAAAAAAATGTTTTGTCTTTCAGTGAATTGGCCACATATGTTCTTCATTGCAGGAGCCTAAATGCCAATATGTTGTGTTTTATTACGCCACACTTCTAAATTTAACTCAGGATTTTGTGATTTTTAAGCAGATCCCAACGAATTACAAAATTGGGACATAAAAACGGTGATTAAATAACATTTGTTATCAGCCCTTTAATCAAAAATCCCACGAGGGACATTACCTTTCTAAAAAAAGTCATACGTACATCTCGTAGCCTTTTTAATACACAACAGCGTACACTAAAAGAACATCACAATTCATTAGAACGGATTATCGAGTTTATCACCCTCCCCCATTCAACTGGCTTGAATTTCTTTATTAATTTCCACCTACCTCAGACGTACAAACGGCGTAACCAGAATATTTTACATTTTTCAACCTGTGCATTAACAAAAAAAAATACCGCCGCCCGCCATTCATTAGAAAAAGTCCCTGGCAATTATTTCAATTAAGCGATAAAGTATATATAGTATCACCTACTTGAGTTCTGCTCTGCCCCTCTGAGATAGTATATGCCCAGGTTTTGCGGACAGCTGTTGTTTTTGGCTTGGCCAAATCTTTTTAACACTTTAAAGACAATCTTGAATAATTCCAACTTTCTCCCCCCCCCCACTCCCCTGTCCTTTTTTTTGAAGGCCGATTTGACATTTCAGTGTTACTATCAGATTGATGCGGATAACTTTGATTGAAAGCTTTTGTGATGTAAATGCCAGTTCGATGATTGATCATCCTATGCAGTTCACTAACATCA